>NW_022437186.1:109435-225603 GCF_009761245.1 Sapajus apella
AGACAACAGATGCTGGAGAGGATGTGGAGAAATAGGAACACTTTTGCACTGTTGTTGGGAGTGTAAATTAGTTCAACCATTGTGGAAGACAGTGTGGCGATTCCTCAAGGACCTAGAAATAGAAATTCCATTTGACCCAGCAATCCCATTACTGGGTATATATCCAAAGGATTACAAATCGTTCTACTATAAGGACACGTGCACACGAATGTTCATTGCAGCACTGTTTACAATAGCAAAGACCTGGAATCAATCCAAATGCCCATTGACGATAGACTGGATAGGGAAAATGTGGCACATATACACCATGGAATATTATGCAGCCATCAAAAAGGATGAGTTTGGGTCCTTTGTAGGGACATGGATGAACCTGGAAACCATCCTTCTCAGCAAAGTGACCGAAGAGCAGAAGATCAAACACTGCATGTTCTCACTCATAGGTGGGTACTGAACAATGAGAACACATGGACACAGGGAGGGGAGCACTACACACTGGGGTCAGTTGGGGGGAAATAGGGGAGGGACAGTGGGGGGTGGGGAGTTGGGGAGAAATAGCAAGGGGAGAAATGCCAGATGTAGGTGATGGGGAGGAAGGCAGCAAATCACACTGCCACGTGTGTACCTATGCAACAATTCTGCATGTTCTTCACATGTACCCCAAAACCTAAAATGCAATAAAATAAATAAGTGGGAAAAAAAAAAGAATTGTAATGCTCCAAACACAAAGAAAAGATAAATATTTGAGATGATGGGTATCCCAATTACCCTGATTTGATCATTTCACATTGTATACAAGTGTCAGAATACCACATGTACCCCAGAAATATGTACAATTGTTATATATCAATAAAGTACAAAAAGATAAAGAAACTCTGTATTATAAGTGGGTCCAGGCAGTTCAAATCCATATTTTTCAAAGTCAACTGTACTATGTGACATCACTTATATAAGGAATTTACAATAGTCAAGCTCATAGAGGAAAAGACTAGAATGGTGTTTGCCAGGGGCTGGGTGGAAAGAGAAATGAGTAGGTATGAATCAAGAGGTACAAAGTTTCAGTTTTAAAAGACGAACAAGTCCTAGAGATAAACTCTCAGCATTATGCCTCTCACTAGCAATACTGTATTGTATACTTAAAATTTTGCTAAGAGAGTAGATCTTTAAGTGTTCTTATCATAAAATAATAATAATAATAATAATAATAATAAAGATTACAGGAAGGAAAAATGATTAATATAAAATGTCAGAGATGGTGAAGATGAGGCTGAGGGTGAATGTCAGGGTCAAGATGAGGGTCCAGGTCAGTGTGGGAGCAGTGTCATGGCACAACTCAGGTTCACAGTGAGGTTTAAGTTGGGGTAAGGATAAAGGCCCAGTGCAAGTGAGGTTCAGGGTGAGGGTCAGCATCAGAGTCAAAGTCCAAAGCAAAGTAAGTGTCATGGTGAGTATAAAGTTTGGAGTTAAGGTCAGGGTTAGAATCAGGGTAAAGGTCAGATCAGGGACAAGGTTAAGCAGGAAAGTAATGGTTCAGTAATTACTCAGGCTGAGCAATCAGGGTAAGAGTTGGGATCAGGGTGATGGTCAAGGTCATGGTCAGGTTGAAGGTCAGCTTCAAGGTAAAGGTGAGAATCAGAGAGTGTTTATGTGAAGACCAGGGATCAGAGCCAGGGTGGTCATTACAGTTGGGCTCCAGGGGTGATGATCAGAGGAAGAACAGCAACCAAGGGACCTTGATGTTAGCGAGACAGTGGAACAGAGCTTTCCAGTGCTCCTGCCCTGAAGAAACATCCATTTGAGTGACTATATGAGCACAAAAATACTTTAACAAAAGCTAAGGAAATCAGGTGAGAGATTGCAGCACTCGGATGCAGCACAGAAATAAGAAAATATACACTGAAGAGGGTAGGAAGGACAGTTGGCTTCACCTGTGTCACCTCTCCCCTGACCCCTCCCCTGGCCCTATCAGCACAGTCTGGCTAGAGACACCCTTACCAGGTGGGACAGGGAAGTGAGCACTGGACTCTCCCTTGGACCCCAGCAGCAGCCCTGTACCCCACCCCAGTGAAACCCAGCACCAAGAAGGCCCCACGGCCCCAAATTCCAGGCTGGCATCAGCAGACTAAGCCTCCAGGGTCCACCAAGGCACCAGGTTGGATCCTGCATCCTCAAGCTCCGCCTTCCTTGTGGACTTGGTCTCCAGGCCAACCCCACCACCAGGCCAGCCCAGCAGCCGTGGGCCTCAGGCCTGCCCGAGCACAGGCCAGCCCCTATACACCCAGGCTCTCTGCCTGCCCCCACATTCTTGGGCTTTAGTCTGGACCCACAGACTCAGTCTCTGGGCCTGCCCCAGTATCAGGCCAGCCCCATTTGCCCCAGACTTTGGGCCACTCCCAGCACCAGGCTTCAATCTGCCCCAGCACCAGGCTGGCCCCATAGCCCTTCATGATCTGGCCAGCACCCACGGACCAGCCTCCCAGCCTACCCCACGGGCCAGCCAAGCCCAGAGCCAGGTCAGCCCCTTCAGCTCCAGGCTTCAGCCTGCCCCAGTCCTCAGTCTGCCTCAGCCCTAGGATGGCATGCTGGCCTCAGGCACCAACCTTGCATCCATGGACACAGGCTCTAGGACTGCCCCCATGGCCCCAGGACCCAGGCCAGCCCTCTGGGGTCCAAGACCTAGCCTCTGGGCCAGCACTGCATACCCAGCTTCCAGACAGTCCCCTGTGGACCAGGCTCCAGGCCACGATCCACAATCCCAGGATCCAGACGCACCCCTGTTAGGGGAAGCAACAAAAGAGAAAGGACTTACAGAGTGCCTACATAAATTGGTTATGAGTAGCATATACACTGGGAACAACAAACTGCGGCAAACTGAGGGAGGCCTCTGGGGAGGCAACCTTCTCCATGCCTCATGTTCTGGTTCAGGGTGACCTAGGCTCTGTTATCATAAACATTGTACTCAAGAACGTAAAACCCTTTGAAGCACTACGACGTAACCAGACTTGTAGGCTTCTTGTGAGGTTCGAATTCCACCAGCTGCACATAGATAATAGGCTAAAGATAACCACATGTTCTTGTTTTGCGAAACTCCCAAACCACCACTGTTATCAATCTTTAAAATGATGCACCAGATCCAGCTCGCTGATTCAGTTCTGACTCACTGATTCATCCCACCATCTCAACACCCTCTCCCCACCATCATTCCACCCACACTCTATAGATCAAAGTGATTGTAACTAATAAATACTGTGGGAGATCAGAGCTCTGGGTCTTTGTACTGTTCGCCTGGTCCCACTATGCATTCTTAACCTGTCTTTTTCTCATTCCTTTGTCGCCACCGAACTCAGTGTACCCATGGATGGTATGTGGGGGCTGGTTCCCTACACACCCCTGCAAACCCAGGCTCTATGCCTGCCCCAGCACTGGGCCAGCCTCAGGCTTCAGTCCAGTTCTAAGAACCTCAGACTCCAGTGAACCCAGGATCCATGCCCACCACGTGAGCTCCAGTGCCAGGTCAGTCACTGCATCCTGAGGCTCCAGGACTACCCCTGCAGACCCAGGCTTCAGGCCATCCCTAGTAGACCCAGGCCCCAGGCCCCTGCAGACCCAGGCCTACCCTAGCACTAGACCAGCTCCTGTGTATTCAGGCTCTAGGCCTATCCCAGTGAATCCAGGTTCCAGATAGCTTCACTGAAGAATTCTGCCGAACATTTCAAAAACGAATCCTTTTCAAACTCTTCAAATAAATTAAGGAAGAAGAAATACTTTCAAATTCATTTTATGAGGTTAGCATTACCCTGATATCAAAGCCAGATAAAGATACTACAAGGAAAGAAAATTGCAGGCCAATATCTCTGATGAACATAGATGCAAAAATCCTCAGCAAAATACTAGCAAACCAAATTCAAAAGCACATTAAAAGATCATTCACTATGATAATATGAAATTTATCACAGAAGTGCAAGGATAATTCAACATACACAAATCTATAAATGGGATACACACTACAGTAACAAAAACCATATGATCATAACCATATGATCATCTCCATAGATACATAAAAAGCATTTAACAAAGTTTAACATGCTTTCATGATAGAAGCTCTCAACAAATTCGGTAGAGAAGCAACGTACCAGTCATATGTGACAAACCCATATTATAATGATAAAAAGTTGAAGCTTTTCTTCTAGAAGCAGAAACGAAGAAAGAATGCCTACTCTTGCCACTTTCATTCAACATAACGCTGGAAGTTCCAGTCAGAGCAATTAAGCAAGAGAAAGAGATAAACGGCATCCAAGTTAGAAAGGTAGAAGTGAATTGTTGCTGTTTGCAGATACATGCTGTTATACATAGAAAACCCTAAAGTCACTACCAAAAACCATTAGCTTTTTGAGATATGTAATACCTTATCATTGGCATTATATATCTTATATGTTTATACTACAAATAAATGATAATGTGTGAGGTATGCTAGTTCACTTTGTTTTATGATTAACACCACATTGTACCCCATAAGTAAGTACATTTATTATGTGTCCATTTAAGAATTAATTTCAAGAAATCTGTGAGAACCAACAGGCAAATTCAGTCAAGTGGCAGGATACAAAATCAACATACAACAATCTGTAGAGTTTCTACATTAACAATGAACTATCCAAATGAAAATAATCAAGAAAACTATCCCATTTACAATAGTTAGCATTAAAATAATAATTAGAAACAAAATTTACCAAGGAAGTGAGAGACTCATACATTGAAACACTGATGAAATAAATTAATGAAGACACAAATAATGGAAATATATCCCATATTTATGGGTTGGAAAAATTAATACTGTTAAAATGTCTGCACTACTCAAAGTGATCCACAGCCTCTATGCAATCCTTATCAAAACTCCAATGACATTTTTTTCACAGAAATAGAAAAAAAAATTCTAAATTTATGTGGAACCACAAAAGACCCCAAATAGTCAAAGCTATCTTGAGCAAAAAGAATAAAGTTGGAGGCATCACACTATCTATTTCAAAATATAGTACAAACCCATATTAATCAAAACAGAATTTTATTGGCATAAAAACAGACATATAGGCCAATGAAACAGAATAGAGAGCCCAGAAATAAATCCACCCATTTATGGTCAATTGATTTTCAACACAGTTGCCAAGAATGCACCGTGGGGAAAGAACAGTTTCTACAACAAATGCTGTCAGGAAAATTAGATATCCACATGCAAAAGAATGAAATTTCACTGCTTTTTCACACCATCTGCAAAAATAAATTCAAAGTGGATCACATAGTTAAACGTAAGAACTCAAACTATAAAACCACTAGAAGAAAACAAAGTAGAAAAGTTCCATGACACTGGTCTAAGCAATGGAATTTCTGGATATGAGCCTAGAAGCCCAAGCAATAAAAGCAAAAACCGACAAATGGGATTACCTCAAACTGTTTCTGCATAGCAATGGCAACAATCAAAAGCGTGAAGAGAGAGCCTACATAATGGGTGGAACTATTTGCCAACCAGGCATCCAATGAGGGGATAATATCTAAAATGTGTAAGGAACTTAAGCAACTCAATAGCAGCCAAACAAATGACCCAGTTAAAGAATGGGCAAAGTACAGCTGGGTGTGGTGGCTCACATCTGTAAACCCAACACTTTGGGAATATGAGGCAGGCGGACCATAAGTTTAGGAGTTTGAGACCAGCCTGGCCAATATGATGAAACCCTATGTCTACTAAAGATACAAAAACTAACTGGACATGGTGGTGGGCGCCTGTAGTCCTAGCTACTCAGAAGGCTGATGCAGGAGAAACACTAGAATCCAGGAGGTGGAGGTTGCAGTGAGCCGAGATCGTGCCACTGCACTCCAGCTTGGGCGACAGAGTGAGAGGTTGTCCAAAAAGAAAAGAAAAAGAAAAAGAATGGCCAAAGTACAAAAGGCATTTCTCTAAAGAATATATACAAGGAGAAAGGGAGCTAGATAGGGAAAGATCTGTTAAAGGATAGAACATATAGCGTTCTATAGCAGTGTACGACGGCTAAGGTCAACAGTAATATGCCATGTAGTTCCAAATAGCTAGAAGGAGGATATTAAATGCTTCCAGCACAAAGAGATGATAAATGTTCAGGATGACGGATATGCTAATGACCCCAATCTGATCACTATACATTGTATATATTGAAACATCACTATGTGCTCCATAAAGATATACAGTTATTATATGTCAACTTAAAAAAAAGAAGACATGTAAATGGTCAACAGGTATATGGAAAATGCTTAACATCACTAATCATCAGCAAAATGCAAATCAAAACCACAGTGAGACATCACTTCACACCTGTTGAATGGCTATTATCAAAAAGACAAAAGAAAACAATTGTTGTCAAGGATGTGAAGAACAAGAAACCCTTGTATGCTGTCCATGGGGATGTAAATTGGTATAGTCATTACAGAAAACAGTATGAAGTTTCCACAGAAAAATAAAAATAGAACTATCATATTAATCATCAATCCCACTACTGAGTATATACCCAAAGGAAATGAAGTCAGTATGCCAAAGAGATCTCTGCATCCCATGTTCATTGCCGCACTATTCACAATAGCCAACATATGGAATCAGCCTAAGTGTCCATTGACAGATGAATGGATAAAGGAAAAGTGGGCCGGGTGCAGTGGCTCATGCCTGTAATCCCAGCACTTTGGGAGGCAGAGCCAGGCAAATCATCTGAGGTCAGGAGTTTAAGTCCAGCCTGGCCAACATGGCGAAACCCTGTCTCTTCTAAAAATACAAAAATTAGCCAGACATGGTGGTGCCACCTGTAGCCCCAGGTACTCCAGAGGCTAAGGCAGGAGAATGATTTGAGCCTGGGAGGCGGAGCTTGCATTGAGCTGAGATGGAGCCACTGCACTCCAGCCTGAATGACAGAGCAAGACTCTATCTCAAAATAAAAAACAAAAACAAAAGCAAAAATGGAGGTGGTATACATTGTATATATACATGGGAATACTATTCAACCTTTGGAAAGAAGGAAATCCTGTCATTTGCTACAATGTGGATGAACCTGGAAGACATGATAAGTGAAATAAGCCCAGCTCAGAAAGACACATATTATGTGATACTCATATGTAGAAGCTAAAATGTCAAACTCATAGAAGCAGAGAATAGAATGATGGTTAGGATGGGGTACGGGTGGGAGGATTGGGGAAATGTTGGTTGAATGATGTAAAAGTCCAGTTAGGCTGGAAAAATAAGTTGAAGAAATCTGATATACATCACAGTGACTATAGATAACAACAGTGTACCAGACCATATTCTTAAAAATTGCTGAGAGAAGATTTTAGGTATATTTACACCAAAAGAAAACTGATATGTGAGGTACTGCATATGTTAAGAAGCTTGATTTAACTACAACACAAGATGTACATATTTCAAACACCATGTTGTACATGATAATTATATGAAAGTTTCTGACAATTATAAAAAATAAGTTCCCTAATTTTATTTTATTACTTTTTAAAATAAGAGATGGGGGTCTTACTGTATCACCCAGGCTGGAGTGCAGTGGTAGCAATCCTGACTCACCATGACCTCTAATTCCTGGAATTCCTGGACTCAAGCAATCCTCCCACCTCAACCTCCCAAGTAACTGGGACTACAGGCACACACCACTGCCCTGGCTAATTTTTTTTTTTTTCTAGATGGAGTCTTGCTCTGTCGCCAGGCTGGAGTGCAGTGGCGTGATCTTGGCTCATTGCAACCTCCGCCTCCCGGGTTCAAGTGATTCTCCTGCCACCATGCTCAGTTAATTTTTTTGGTATTTTTAGTAGAGATGGGGTTTCACCATGTTGACCAAGATGGTCTCAATCTCCTGACCTCGTGATCTTTCCACCTCACCCTCCCAAAGTGCTGGGGACTACAGCCATGAGCCACTGCACTGGGCCAATTTTTGTATTTTTTATAGAGATGGGGTTTCCCTGTGTTGCCCAGGCTGGTCTCTTAGAAAGACTGGACTCTAGCCTGGCGTGGTGGTGCCCACCTATAATCCCAGCTACTTGGGAGGCTGAGGCAGGAGAATCACTTGAGCTTGGGAGGCGGAGGTTGCAGTGAGCTGAGATTGCACCACTGCATTCCAGCCTGGGTAACAGAGCAAGACTCCCTCTAAAAAAAAAACCAAACTTTTGGGAGAAATCCTTCCACCTCAGCCTCCTAAGTCACGGGGACCACAGGTGAGCACCACCACACCTGGTAAATTTTTGTATTTTTTGTAGAGACAGGGTTTCCCTTGTTGTCCAGGCTGGTCTCTTAGGACTCCTGGATTCAGGTGATCCTCCCTCCTCAGCCTTTCAGCATACTGGAATTAACAGGCATGAGCCCCTGCATTATTAATATATAAATGCATCAAACAAACGTATTGAGGATTCCAGTGGATTCTAAGTGGACTTGGACATGTTGGATGTGCCTGGAACACTGGTGGGCATGGGCCGCCCATCTGCATTTGCAGGAGGACTGGAAAATATCAGGAGGGCAAAACCCTTTAGGAGCTGCAATAAGCAGACCCTAGAGGAGAGTAAGGCCATCCAGGGCACAACGTTTAAGGAAGCCCCACTCTCAGGCGCCGACCCTGCACTTTCACAAGCCTGAGAGTGAGGGCTTTCTTAAATTTCCCACTGACTCCTCCTTTGTCTCACCAAGTCCCAGCCCCGGTAAGAAGCCAGACATGTCCAGCTGACTCCACTGGTCAGAGCTGGGGCACAGAGTTTTATCATAAGACCACATTGCAGCTACTAACAGGAATAAAAAGAAAGCATTTACTACAATGATGTAGCAGACATTTGTAATGCAATGTGAGTATTTTGTTTTACAGATGGGGGGTTTTGCTAAGTTGCCCAGGCTGGTCTCGAATGTCTGACTTCAAGCCATCCTCTTACCTCCGCCTCCCAAGGTGCTAGGACTACAGGTGTGAGCAAATTGCTGGGTCTTGATAAGGCTGAGGGTCATGTTCAAAGTCCAGCTGAGAGTCATTGTGAGGATCAGAGTGGGGGTCAGTGTCAGAGTGAGGATGAGGAGGAGTGCGAGGCAAACATTCAGAGCCAGGGTCAGGGCAAGGATCAGAGTCAGTTTCAGGTTCGGAATTTATCGCAGGGTGAGAAAGACTTAGTGCCACGGTCAGACTGAGTGTCTAGTTCAGGCTCAGCATAAGTTTCAGATTCAACAGCGGGTTCAAGAACATGGCGAAGGTATGGATAAGGGTCCTTGTAATGTTGGGGTGAGGTGAGGACCAGGGAGACCGTAAGGGTCAAGTCAGGGTCAGTGGAAAGTAAGCAGCAGAGTCAGGGTCAGGCAAGAGTCAGCTATGGTCATGACGAGGGTCCTGGTGACATTAAGATTCCAGGCTAGGGGAAGGTCAGGTTGAGTGCCACTGTAGGATTAGCTTCAAAGTTCGAGTCGAGATTAAGGGTGAGGCTAAAATTGAAGGCAAAAGTGAGGGTTAGGGTCAAGTACAGAATCAGGGTCAGGGTGAGAACAAGATAGAGTGTGTAAGTGACAATCAGGATCAGGTCGGGTGAGTGTCACAGTCAGACACAAGGTAAGAGTGAGCACCAGGGTAAGGCTCAGGCGTGGGGGAGGGGGTGGTGTCAGAATGAGAGCAAGGTCAGAGTCAAGAGTGTATGCTTCAGGTTCAAGAGTCATGGTTAAAGGCTGGGCACAGTGGCTCACATCTGTAGTCCCAGTGCTTTGGGAGGCTAAGGAAGGAGCCTTGTTTGAGGCCAGGAGTTCAAGACCAGCCTGGGAAACATAATAACACAGATGGCAACATCAGGAAAGGGAATTACCTTTCTCAGCTAAATAAGTTTCATGAAAATTGTCTGTGAAATGTACAAATGGCAAGAGAACAGTGTTAAGTTCCAGACACCCCTAAAAAACTAAAACCCATCTACTATTCTTCAGCTATTTAACTGAGATTAGGGTGTATCTGGAAGTACAAGGCTCACTGTGGACATTCATAATCTGAAGACATTTTATTCTTGGCTCAACTGAGGAAACATATGGGCATGCGAAATGTCTGCAGAGCTACGGGACAGAAACACACTGGAGAATTTTGATCAAAAATCCTGTGCCACAAATTTTTGGAAGCCTTAAAATCCTGGCTGACACTGTGTTTTTCTAACTTCCAGAACTGAAAAGATATGATTAAAATATAACACTTTCTTTTTCTAAAGACTTAAAGATCTTTTACCATCAAATCCCTGTGCCACACATTAACGAGAAGCTCACAATCATATGAATTGCCTGAATTATTTTATTAGGAGGGAAACAAAGCACATATCCTTTGTGCTCAGAACTCTGATCAAGATTAATCAAGACCCATGCTCTCACACATCCTTCCTCATCTACCTGAAATACAAGAAACATTTTAAGGCAAACAAACTTCTCTAGGGAGCAGGTACAGAGAAGTTTTATACTGATCAAGTTTTTCGAGGTTTCGATGCGCTTGTGAGCCACAGATAATTGACATTTCTGTCATTATCATTTTATTCCTTTTGTTTTCGAGTGTCCTCATTGTACCCTCTGTTTTCCATTTTAAAGACACATAGACACTAGAAAGCACTAACCTTATTGAATTCAGATAAAGTTAACCTGTAAATTTCAACAACTAACTTGAAACTTACTTGTCACTTTTTGGGAATGCATGTTTTATTAAGTTACCTATAATTGAAACCTGAAGGGAAAAGTGTAGGAATGCTGCCTTTAGAGGATTTTTAAAATAATAAGTGAATGCTGTGTCATTCAAGTTTGCAAATCATTGCTTTATAACATCCTTATCTAAATAGTCTTATATTATTGGAAATATGCTAAGTACCTTCAGCCAAAAAACACAGCATAATTAAATAATTCTGAGAATAATTCTGAGTTCAGATTATTGTGCCTTAAAAGATAAAACTTTCCATAAATGCATATAAATAATTTATTGTTGTATTAATTTATTGTGAGAAATAGTCAACTAAAATTTCAATTCAAATACACCATTACAAAATTACAATTACCTTTTCAAACATCTATAAATTTATGTGCTCATAATATTAAAATTTATATTTTCATCTGGAATTACGTATTAGTTATAATTCAGTGAGACACAAGAACAAAATTATGAGAGGGTTACCTACACCATTGAGAAAATCCCCCTCCCACTAACCACTTGAGTCTTGATCACTCACTTTTACTGAAGCTGAGAAACATCTATTCGCCCAGCGGAGTCCTGGAGTGAGTCTGTGTGCATGGACGGTGATCCCTGAGACTTGGATATCAGGAAGGGATGCCGTCAGCTCATCTCCCTCCAGGCCCATAACTGTCTTGTCACCTGTAGACGCAGGACAGCCCCGGTCTTGAGATTATTGGAAAGGGAGGCAACCAAAGGGAAAACTGAACGTTTTTAATTCCCAGAAAACATCAGTGTAGAACAGGTGGGTTTCAAACTTTAACGTGTGTGAGCTTGTTTTCTTAGGTAATTTTGCCCAGGAGGATTGCCTGGTCTCAGTTATTGCCAATAAAGTAGAAGTTAAGCAATAACTATGGCTTCAAACTTTGTTTAATTTCTGTGTTGCTTTACCAAACATATCTTTGCTAACTCAAGAGATTTCTGGGGGCCTTCACACATGTTCCCCAGTGGTCTCTGAGTTTCAGTATTACAGGTAGTTTATGTAAAACTTTTTTGGGAATGAAGAAAATGCCCCCGGCACCAGCCTTATGTAGCCCTTACATAAGTAAGTAGAAATTGTTTCTACTTACAAGGATGTTTAACTTTATACAGTCAGCGTTAGAGCCTGTAGAATAAAATGATTAACACATCTTAGCAACTGACAACCTTAATTTGCTTCTGTGACACCACCAACCACACCTTTATGATCACTAGTGCTAACTTTAACTTTAACCTTGATCACGACTGTCACATTTGTAGTACACTTTTTAAATTGAACATCATCTGATACTGAAGACTCCTCACCCACTGAATCTATAGGTTTTCCCCCAAGGCATCAGATCTGAATATGTTTGAGTTCACCCTGGTGTACCTCTCATGTGCCATGTCTGATGCTCTAATAAACTCTCCAAGCCAGGCATGGTGGCTCGTGCCTGCAATCCCAGCACTTTAGGAGGCTGAGGCAGGTAGATAACTTCAGGTCAGGAGTTTGAGACCAGCCTGGCCAATACGGCAAAACGCTGTCTCTACTAAAAATAGAAAAATTAGCCTGGCGTGGTGGTGGGCACCTGTAATCCCAGCTACTTGGGAGGCTGAGGCAGGAGAATTGCTTAAACCCAGGAGGCAGTTGTTGCAGTGAGCCGAGATTGGGCCACTGCACTCTAGCCTGGGCAACAGAGTGAGATTCTAGCTCAAAAAATAAAATAACGGGTGGATCACGAGGTCAAGAGATTGAGACCATCCTGGTCAACATGGTGAAACCCCGTCTCTACTAAAAATACAAAAAATTAGCTGGGCATGGTGGCGCGTGCCTGTGATCCCAGCTACTCAGGAGGCTGAGGCAGGAGAATTGCCTGAACCCAGGAGACGGAGGTTGCGGTGAGCTGAGATCGCGCCATTGCACTCCAGCCTAGGTAACAAGAGCGAAACTCTGTCTCAAAAAAATAAATAAAATAAATAAATAAATAAAAATAAAATAAAATAAATAAAAACTCTCCATTCAGCTGTAGTCAGGACCACTTGATCCCCAGACTTCCACTGTCTTCAGTGACAATTCTCCCTGTCATCTTGAACCCAGCTGCCATCACTATGACCTTGTTGCTCAATCCAGTCAGTGTCCTTAGGTCTTCATTTATTTTCCCTCTTTGAAGCTTTTCAATTACTTCTTTATAAATTATTTTGTCCAATGCTCACAGAAAAAGCCTGTCTAATAAGAATCCTATACCCACAAAAACTAGCTATTAAAAATGAAGGTTAAATACATTTTGCATGCATAAGAACTGATACAATTTGTTGCTAGCCAACTCACCTTATGAAAAAAATGCTAAAAGAAGTTCTTCTGGCTGAAAGCAAGTAAATCCAGACAATAATTTGAATGCATAAGAAAGACAAACCACACACTAGCAAAATGGATTGCATAATTATAAGACAATATAAGTGAATATATTTATCTATTTATTTTGTACATAAATAAATTCTTTAGTGGTGATTTCTGAGACTTTGGTGCACCCATCACCCCAGGGCCTAATAACAGCTCCAGAAAGGCTGCCAACACTGGTGCCCTAGCATGAGCTCCAGAGGCCTGGGACTTCCCCTGCCCTGCCCACAGCCTATGCTCACATGCATCACTGGGAGGACTTGAGAACAGGCCCATCTCCCCTGCCTCTCTCCCACCCTTAGTTCTCAAGTGTGCCACCTGTGGACCTGGGGATGGCACTGCACAGATGGTAGCTCTGGCATGAGTCCACCAGGGGCCTAAAAACAGGCCAAGAAAATGTGCTGCCAGCACTCAAGCATGCTGTCTAAAGGCCTAGGAATCTCCCCATGCTATCCATCACTGCTGTTATCTGGGTACTCTTGGGGTCCTAAGGATGGGCCCACCAGACAACCACCAGCACCCTCACTCATGTGCCACTTAAGGCCCTAGGGACTGGCTGATTCAGCCCATTGCAGCCACCACGAACACTATGAGTGCTGCCTGGAAGCCTGAGGTTGCCTCAGCCTCACTACTCCCCTAATCCATTTGCCCCCTTTCCTAGCCCACTGCTGTTACTACTGACACCAGAGCAAGCCTCCTGAATGTCTAAGAATCAACGTGCCTAGGCACACTAATGCCAGTGTCCACATACATTGCTCAGCAGCCCAGGGACAGACACCCTCAATCCTTTACTGCTGCCACTGCCACTACAGGGGCTCAAGGACTGGCCTATCTGGTGTTCCATTTCTACCAAAACCTCACACCACTTCAACTAGGAAACACAGCCTAAGCAAGGTTATACTTCATAATGACGGAGAAATAAAGATGTTCCTAGACAAGCAAAAACGGAGGAAATTCATCACCACTAGACCAGCCCTGCAAGATTACCTAGACAGAAAATCAATAAAGAAACATCAGATTTAAACTGTACTTTATACCGGGGTCCCCAGCTGTCAGGTCACAGACCAATACCTGCCCATGGATTAACCCTGATGCTCAGCAGGAGGCAAGTGGCAGCTGAGCCAGAGAAGCTGAGCTTCACCTCCTGTCAGATCAGCAGCAGCATCAGATTCTCAGAGGAGCTCAAACCCTACTGTGAACTGCACATGCCAGCGATCCAGGTTGTAAGCTCCTTATGAGAATCTAATAACAAATGTAATGCACTTAAATTATTCTGAAGTCATTCCCCTCCCTTAGTCCAAGGAAAAATTGTCTTCCACGAAACCACTCCCTGGTGTCAAAAAGGTTAGGCACCGCTGGTTTAGATCAAGTGAACCTAACAGACATTTCCAGAACACTTTATCCAATGACTGCAAAATATGCATTCTTCTCACCAGCATATGGAACAGTCTTCAAGATAGACCCTGTGTTACGCCAGAAAATGAGTCTTAACAAATGTTTAAAAATTCAAATCATATCAAGTATTTTCTCATATTACAGTGAAATTAAGCCAAAAATCATTAGCAAAAGGAACTCTGAAAACTGTACAAATACATGAAAATTAAACAGCATGCTCCTGAACAACCATTGGATCAATAAAGAAATCCAAACAAATATTTTAAAAACGAAGATGAAAACACAATATATTGGAAACTATGAAATGCAGCAAAAGCAATGCTGAGGGAAGTTTACAGCAGTAAATGCCTATGTTGAAAAGTAGAAATATTTACAGTAAACAACCTAACGATATATATCTCAAGAAACTGGAAAAGCAAGAACAAACTAAGCCCAACATAAACATAAGAAATAATAAAAATCAGGCCTGGTGCACTGACTCATGCCTGTAATCCCAGCACTCTGGGAGGCCGAGGTAGGTGGGTCATCTGAGGTCAGGCATTTGAGACTAGCCTGGCAACATGGTGAAACCTCATCTCTATTAAAAAATACAAAAACTCCCTGGGTGCGGTGGCGCACACCTGTCACAAAAAAAAAAAAAGAAAGAAAGAAAAGAAGAAAAGAAAGAATAAAAATCAAAGAAGAAGTAAGCAAAAGAGAAACAACAACAACAAAAATACAAAGGGCCAATGAAATAAAACTTTTTTTGAAAAGATAAACAACATTCATAAACCACTAGCTAGATGGAAAAAAAAGAGAGATCAAATAAACAAAATCAGAAATGAAAAAGCAGACATTTCAACTGATATTACAGAAATAAGTATGAAAGGCCATCAGAGACTCCTAAGAACAACTGTCTGATAACAAACTGAAAAATTAGAGAAAATAATATAAATTCCTTGATATGGTAATAAAATGTCTCTCAGTAAATAAAAGTTCAAGACTTGCTAATTTGACAGCTGAATTCTACCAAACTTATAAAGAAGAACTAGTATCAGTTTTTCTCAAAGTATTCAAAAAATAGAAGGGGAGAGAATTCTTTGTAACTCATTCAGTGAAGGAAGCATTACCCTGATATGAAAACAATACAAGGATACAATGAAAACAGAAAACTAGAGTTTAATATGATGAATAAAGATGTTAAAATCTTCAACAAAATACTAGTAAACTGAATGCAACAGCACATCAAAAGATAATAGTCACAATCAAGTAGGATTTATCCCAGGGATCCAAGGATGGATTTCCACACACAAATCAATACACACAATGCATCACATCAACAGAATGAAATGCAAAAACCATGCAATCATCTCAATAGACACAGAAAAAGTATTTGACAAAATTTAACATCTTTTCATGATAGAAATTCTCAACAAACTAGGCCTAAAGTTACATACCTCAAGTTAATAAAGGCCATATATGGCAAATCCACAGGTAACATTATACTAAATAAGGAAAAGCTTAAAACTTTTCTGCTAGGCACTGGAACTAGACAAGGATGTTCATTTTCACCATTTCTATTCAACTAGTATTGGAAGTCCTAGCCAAAGTAATAAGGCAAGAGAAAGAAATAAAAGGCATCCAAATTGGAAAAGCAAAAGTTAAATTGTTGCTTTGTGCAAATGACATGATCTTATATTTAGAAGAACCTAAAGGTGCCACTAAAAAAATGTTAGATCTGATAAATAAATTCAGCAAAGTTGCCGGATACAAAATCAACATACAGAAATCAGGAGCATTTCTATATTATAAGGAAGTAGCTGAAACAAGTCAAGGAAGCAATCTCATTTACAATAGCTACAAAATCCTAAAATACCTAGTACTAAATTTAACTATGGTGGTGAAAGACCTCTACAAAGAAGACTAAAAAACACTGATGTAAGTAACTGAAGCATAAATGAAAGGACATTCCCTGCTCATAGATGAGCAGAATTTAAAATATTGTTAAAATGACCAAAGCAAATCTACAGATTCAATGCAATCACTCTCAAAATACCAAACTTTTTTCACAGAAAAAAAAAGTCTAAAATGTGTATGGAACCAAAAAAGAGCCTGAATAGCCAAAGCAATCCTGAGCAAAAGAACAAAGCTGAAGGCATTATACCACCTGACTTCAAAATATAATACAAGGTCAGAGCAACCCCAAAAGCATAGTGTTGGTATGAAAATAGACACAGAGATCAATAGAACAGAATAAAGAATTCAGAAAAAACCCACATATTTACAGGTAACTCACTTTCAATAATGGCACTAAGAACATACATTGGGAGAAAGATACCCTCTTCAATAAATGGTACTGAAAAAACTGGATAGCTATATGCATAAGCTATTCAATTCATTTGAAACTAGACTCCTATCTCTCTCTCTATATATAAAAATCTACTCAAAATAAGAGATTGAAATATAAGATCCATAACTGTAATACCACTAGAATAAAACATAAGATAAACCGTCCTGTACATTGATCTAGCCAGAGACTTTATGGCTAAGACCACAAAATCACAAACAACAAACAAAAACTAGAAAAATTGGACCATATTGAACTACAAAGCTTCTGCACAGCAAAGGAAGCAATCATCAGTGATGCGACAGCTTGTTGAATGGGAGAAAATATTCGCAAACTATTCATGTTACACTACCAGTTATACAACCAAAAGATATGAAAACCTATGTGTACACAAAGGCTCCCTGCAGCACTATTCCTGATAGCCAAATGGATTAACAACTTAAATAACAACCAGTGAGAATAAGGAAAAACAATACACCATGGAATACTATGCAGCCATAAAAGGGAATGAGTTCGTGTCCTTTGCAGAGACATGGATGAAACTGGAAACCATCATCCTCAGCAAACTAACACAGAAACAGAAAATCAAACGCCACATGTTCTCACTCATAAATGGGAGTTGAGCCATGAGAACACATGGATACAGAAGGGGGAACATTACACACCAGGGCCTGTCAGGGGCTTGGGGGCAAGAAGAAAGAAAGCATTAGGATTAATATCAACGTATGCGGAGCTTAATGAGTTGATAGGTGCAGCAAACCCCCACAGCACATGTATACCTATGTAACAAACCTGCACATTCTGCACATGTATCCCAGAACTTCAAGTAAAATAAAAAACATTTATCTATATCTATGGTTTTATAATGAAATATATTCAGCAATCAAAATTGAGCACGTAATGACACGTGGTATAAGAGGAGTAAACTTTTCAAAAAGCTAAGAAGACAGCAGAAGCAGAAGACCCCATACTGCAGACATGTCCAGAAAAGGCAAATCTCTACAGACAGAGTATAAACTAATGGTAGTCTAGGGCTGGAAGAGAATAGAGTGACCACAAATAGCATAAAGTCTTTTTAGCGATGAACAGAAATGTGCTTAAATTAGACTGAGATTATAATTAATTTTTAATAATTTATATAATAATTAATTATAATAATTATAACTAAAGTATTTTTTTGCCTGTACGCATTGGTATATCTGAATTGCCAGTGCCTTTAGCTCCAAGACTACAATGAAACATGCGATGTATATTTAAAATGTGACATTGTGGCTCATCAGGCTGTGTTTTGAGATCAGGGCTCCCTCGAGGTGCCTAAAGTCCCATAAATACATTTCAGGAGTCCAGGGAGCAGTGGCTGTTTTCAGTTATTTATAGCGTTTTTGACTATAGCACTTTTAGTGTGTGATCAACATATTACATTACACACAGAAATTACCATAGTTGAAAATCTTACCATTTTCCCTGAAAGCATCAAATAGAATTTATAAAACGCAAAAGGGGAAAAAACACCCTTCGTACTTATCTGCATTCATCCCGGCCTTTGTGCAACTCTAGCCTCTCATTTGACTTTTGGTGGCATATGTGGGCACGCAGGCATGGTTTTTCAGTGGTTTGGGCTGTAATAGGGCAGTCCCTGGATACAAGTTTTCTGGGTTTTATTTTTTTGCCTGTGCCCACTGGTATATCTGAGTTGCCAGTTTTTTTAGCTCCAAGACTACAATATATGAGCAAAAAAAAAAAACCATGTTTCACTCCACTCTGTTATCACATCTTGCTTAGGTTCACGAACAGTGTGCTTGCTTTCATCCACCTTTTAGAGTTTCTCCATTTTGTTTTACATGTAATGTCCAGGGATTTTAGTTTTACTTATTGGGAAGAATAGAGACATGTAGGTCTGGTCTGTCTTCCCCAGAGCAGAAATGCTTGGTTGTGAATGAATTAAACTGAGCTATCTCTAGTTTGCCCGTTATCCAAGCAGAAACACCAAGTTACTGATAATAGTCCCATTCTGAGACTGTACTCCAGGTGGTGGCATCTCTTCCTGGGCACTGGGGGCTTGGCTGTGGTAGTGGGGAGAGATGCTGCCACTCGGGTCTTGAGCTTCCCTCTAGCACAGTGATGTGCCCTGTTTGTGGTGGAGAATATGTCTACAACAAAATCTCCTGCAAACCCAGGAAATCTCTCCAGAGAGACAGAAGAGAAAGAAAACAGTTTCACTGAAGAACCATTAAACCATATTTTGATGCACAAAAGAGGCAATCACTTAGCGCTTTGCAAGAAAGAAGGAAATCCCACACTTGTGCATAGGCAGGCAGGTACAACCAGTGCATGCATGTTCCCGAGATAAACAGTCACCAGTCCTCAAGGAAGGGACTTGACAGCACTGTTTTCACATGTCCCTCAAGGGTAGCCACTGGGCTCACTAATCGCATTTACGACAAGATCAGTGTCTCCTAGTTTATGGCAGGAGTAGGTTAGTAAGTTAGAGCAGGCACTGGTGGAAATTGTGCTCTCATGGGAGCTCTCTCCCTTAATGATTCTATTTCAGAGAGGAGATGACTCTCCAGCCCTTGAGAAAGATAGCCCTGGTTGGAAGCTGGTAAGAGGCTTACATAGCTTTTGAAGAGATTTCCATACATCACAAAGGGACAGAGAAGATACTCAAAAGGACAAGTTTTCTTTTAAAAATGCTCTGAAAGAAAAAGGCAGGGTTCATTTTCCCCTTTTCACTGGGACAAATTTGTTTCCTTGGTAGTTACCCTTGTAACTGCCAATGGTTCAATGACCCCCCCATCTTCTACTTTCCAGTCCTACCTCTAATTCAGTCACTCCCTCCTACATCTGGTACTCAGCCCTGTGTCTTCCATCCATCTTCCTCCTAATATTCTCAACCCTGTTTCCTTAACTCGGGGATTCTTTGTTCTGGGCAACTGGAGCGACTCCATGGATGATGAGTCTATGGCCTGTCACACGTGGAGTTCTTACAAGCAAGTCCTGGTGACCAGAAGGTGACCCAAGGCCCCGTCTCAGGACAAATCACTATGCCTGAAACAAAGGAAGAAGCCTTCCACGGAAGGAATACTTAGCCTGAAAATTCTTTTGTTCATTCACTTTTCAAGTGTCTTTATCCATTATTGAGCCTGACAAATATCCAGACACACAGGTGCTTCCCCATATGTCCATGAGTTTAAGGATTGGACATCACTTCTCCCAGTGATTTCAAACTTGTCACTTAAGGTTTTATCATCTCCCACCAACAGACACAAGGTCATGCTTAGGCCGTGGTGGCATAGAGGGAGGGTGTCTGAAAGTCACTCACATACACACTCTGAGTAGTTTCAAGGTGCATTCACATTTCTCTGTCCCTTGTAGGCCAGTCCTTGGACAGACCAGGAAATCCAGAGTTTCCTATAAGAATGGAATTCCTTGGAAAAGAGTTTTACCTTGAGTCAAGAAAGAGGAATCACATTCTTTCAAAGGAAATTGCCCACGATCTCAAGAACAGGGAAAGAAAAGCTGGGCTGATACAATGGTGCTGGTCCTGTCTTTCATCCAAAAAGCTACCACTGCCTCTAGATCCTCTCAGGATGGCAATATTTCTTGATTCCAATAACTAAAATAGGCAAAGTTGGGAGGATGCAAACTTCATTTGGTACCAGACAGGTGAGAAAACATATGTATGAATGACCAAAGAAAAGTATGAGAAAAAATTGAAAATCTATCCTAAGCTAGTCACAGTGTTTTGCTGGTATCCTGGGGATCCACATGCATTTCAAGAAGGCTGAAGTGTGCCAAGCCTGCAGGACATTGAAGAATGAATGTCTTAGTCCTAGACTATGGCCTGTCCGTTCAGGTTCATGTTACAGAATTGTCTTTAAAAGATGACTTGCCAAAGTTAGACATCAACGAAGAGTACTACATGCAGAATATAGACAGAGCAATTTTGGACTCTGATGGAACACAGTCAGTTGGCCTGGTGGGGAGAGTCACATACATCAGTGATGTGCTACTGAAACTGGCACACCCCACTACCACAGGAATGAGCACATTTGCTCCTTCCGGGTGAAAGGAGAGTGTGACGGAGAAGAGGAGGGTCCATACGGACATAAGAAGCCTACAGATCCAGATGTTCTCCTTGCTGATAAGAATATTGAAGACTGGTATTATGGAATCAGTGACCCTGGAGCAGATAAGCTTGAAAAGCAGGCTTCACCACGCCTTGTCTGGATCCACCAGAGGGCAATGTTATCACTACACTCTATGATTCTGATCTGGATGATGCCATTACTGAGACAGATCTAAATAATAATTTCTAGTTATTTGAAGATCCGAGTGATCACTGTTGTGCCGACAAGACAATAGTGTGCTTTCATCCAGGTTTCCACAGGGCAGGCTGCAGAAGTGGCTGCTGAGAAATCCTTTGGTAAGTTGATTGTCAAGGGCTGCAGACTCAGTGTAAAATGGAGAGGATCCCAAGCAACCAGAGGAAAAGAAAAAGGACAGAACCTCAAACTGGGATCCAGCTAACGCCTATTCCAGCACTGCCAGGAACAGGAACTCTTCCTCCTTCTGCAGCAGCTGATGTATGTGCCAACTATGGCAACCTATCCCCATGTGCTCCTCCAGCTGTGCTGAGCACTGCCTGGCCTCCAGCCCCGGGTGTGTCCTGATGCTACCCCCAGGATTTCAGCCACCCACGTTCCATCCAATGGCACCACTGCCTTCCTTTCAAGAGGACTCCAGGATCAATCCATCTTGGGACCTCCAGAGGATGGGAGCTTGTTCCGGAAATCACAGCAGCCCTTGTCACATTTTCACCACCCTGTGGCTCTATGGAAGAAACATCACTTTAAAATCCCAATTAATGAACATGGGATTAAATGTTTTTTTCTTTCTTTGTGGTCCCCAAGGCATTTGAATGTGGTCAGACATGGGCAGGCAGGAAATTATAGCTATGCTTTTTCATATGGATTCAAGGGACCAATGGAGCTCAATTAAGCTGTCATTAAAGCAGGCCTGAAGCTCCCAGGGTGCTCTGATGCACCGCCAGTGCTGGGAAGCTCACTCACTCATACTATAACATGACTAATAAAACCTACTGCCTGTTCCTCTCACCTCTGTGGGAGACCAGTGGCTAAGCGAGTTACAGAATGTCCAGTGGAGTTAGCAATCCAATCATATAATTATCTTGTCTCTTTTTATGAGGGCAGAAATTGACCAGAGGGTAAAAAAAAAAACAAAAAACAAAAAAAACCTTTGAACATGTTTATGTCCGCTGGGAATTTTTCATTTTATTACCTTTAAAACGGATCACTAGTACTAGTTGTTGTAGTGGTATGTGTGATTTAACTCCTTACCCTCAGAAAAACAGGTAGAAACCAGTCCCCATCACAGCCCAAATCTTTTCCTTCCTCCTCTTTTTCTCGGGTATCACCAAAGAAATCTATTAGATTCACTTCTGTATATGCCAAAAAAAAAAAGACAAAAATAAAATGCCTTTTTACCTCTATAAGCCAGATGAAAACAGACTTCATGAAGCTCTGTATCATGAAATTAGAAATCATTATCATTTACCCAAAATGATGGAAACGATTTTCCTTAGATTTGACGAATTTCCCTAAGCTTGAAAGCTGAACACAAGCATTTCCCGACATATCTTCAAGAAGAGAAACAGCCTTAAACACATTTGAAAAACACATTAGTATAGAACCCACACACCCCTCCAGAGTCTATCTTAAGAAGAGCTGCTCGGTCACACCCTAGTCCCCTGCCTCTGGCCCCAAGATGTCCATAAAGCTCCCCTCATTATCTCAGGGGAAAGAGCTCCCTGGGCATTGGAACCTCTGGGGGTGAGCTTCCTAGCACTGGCGGTGCATCAGAGCACCCTGGGAGCTTCAGGCCTGCTGATGCCTGGGCCCTAAGCTGGATCATCCCATCAGACTCTCTGCGATGGGACCTCAAAGCATGGTCAAACCCTTTGCAGAGTTTTAATCTGTACCTAGCTGTGACTCCCACTTACCAAAGTCCTCGCCTTCCTGTGGCACATTAAGATGAGGAAGGACAAAGGTGATCCCTGCCCTCAGAGCAGCTCATGATAAAGAGAATTCTGTTCTTCTAAGGCTGTGGATCTCAACCCAGGCTGCATGTGAATATCACGCAGCGAGATTTTCACAAACACGATGGCCTGCTCCAGTAGAACATATTTCTTAAACCTGTTTCTCCACATTTCTTGGGATGAGTTTATCAAAACCATTTTACTTCTCCTTTGTAGATGCCAGCTTGACATGTATTTCTCTTGAACAACTTTGTCATTAATACATACACACCCGCACCTTATTTATCACTTTTCTAACTCAGAGAGATATAGAAAAAATAAATCAACCAAAGTGTGTTTCTTTTTCCTCACTCTACAATCCATACAGAATACTTCTGTGGCCTCTGATCACTAAATGTGTGGAGATTTTTCTACGCCAACAGGCAATTCTGCAGCAGACACCGGCTGGGGGTTGTATAATTCAGTTGGATTCTGACACTGTCCACCTGGAGCTTTAGGGCCCTGTCTTGGTGTGGGCACCCCACCTTCCAGGAACTGCCATGTATCCAGCTATCCAGAAGCTCTAGGAACACATTATTTTGGGATTCCCTATAAGCTTCAATAAATAAGCATGATTGATTAAATCACTGGTTATTGGTGATCAACTTAACTTTCAGTCTTTCTGCCTCCTCAGAAGTTAAGATGGGACTAAGAAATGGTCCTATTTGAGTGAGATTGTATTTGCAGGCAAGAGACTGTAACATCCAGGTGAGGAAGTGGCATTGCTTCTACATGTGGAGAGAGGATGTCTGTTTCCGGGCTGCAGCACTGATTTTGCGGTGCAAGAATTCTGCTGGCTGTATTTTCTGATTCTCTCCTGTTCCTGTCTGTTCAGTTTCACCACCAGCTCCACAGGTGTCCCAGCCCTCCTACTCCTTTGTCTGTGTTCTGGCTGTGGCTTTCTCAATTTCTCATCTCCCAGGGCATGTTATCATTCTGATGAGTAGTTTGAAATTATGCTAATACCATGAGAAACCATTTTCAATGGGAGAATTTGAGGTCATTTAAAGACTTTAAATAAAACATTCTGGCTACTTAATTGAGAATAGAAGAAAGCAATGTCAGTTATATCACGCCAGGCCTGTTAGAATGTCTCTTATCAAAAAGACCAATGAAGGCAAGCGTTGGCAAGGTTGTGGAGAAAAGTCCTTGTACCCTGTTCATGGGAATGTAAAGTAGTACAGCCATTCTGAAAACAGTATGGAAGTTCTTCAAAAAACTAGAAATAAAAGTATCCTTTGTAAAGAAAATGTGATGCATATACACCATAGAATACTATGAAACCATAAAAAGGAATGAGATCATGTCCTTTGCAGGGAATTGAAGGAGTTGGAAGCCATTATTTTCAGCAAACTAATGCAGGAACAGAAAACCAAATACCACATATTCTCACATCTAAGTGGGAGCTGAACAATGAAAACACGTGGACACATGGTGGGGAACAACACACACTGGGGCCTGTCGGGTTGGGGGGAGGGAGAGCATCAGGAAGAATAGCTAATGCATGCTGGGCTTAATACCTATGTGATGTGTTGATCTGTGCAACAAACCACCATGGCATACATTTACTTATGTAAAACTTGCACCTGCTGCACACGCACCCTGGGAATTAAAGTAAAATTGAAGAAATAAAAAGTATCCTATGGTCCAGCAATTCCACTTTTGGGTATACATCCAAAAGAACTCGAATTAGGATATTGAAGAGAGATCTGCCCTCCTGTGTTTATTTTGGCATTATCGACAATAGTCAAGATACGGGAGCACTCTAAGTGTCCATCAACAGCTGAATGCATAAAGAAAATGTGTGTATACACAACGGAGTACCATTTAGCCTTTATAAAGAAGGAAATTATGTTATTTGTGGTAACTCGGATTGAACCAGAGGATATTATGCTAAGTTAAATAAACCAGGAACAGAAAGACCTATAATGTATGATCTCACCTAGATGTGGAATTAAAAAGATTGATCTCACAGAAACAGAGAATAGAGACTAGAACGGTGATTACCAGAAGCTGGGTCAGGGGGAGGATGGGATAGGGAAAAAGAAGATGTTTATGGAAAGATACAAAGCTTGACTTAGACTGGAGGAATACGTGATCTATTGCACTGCACGGTGAGCACAGTGAATAATGTATTGTACATTTCAAAATTGCAAAATTAGTTTTAATGTTCTCACTACAAAAAAGATATATTGAGGAGTGAATGGCTATGTTAATTAGCTTGATGGAATCTTTCTATAATGTATATCTATATATCAAAATGGTCATCACATTGTACCCTATAAATATATAAAATTATTATTTGTCAATTAAAAAGAAAAGACATAGTCTGCCCTGGGGCTAGTGATATTTGCCTTTGATCTTCTGCTGCCACCTGGTGACCAACTTCGGAGTGAGGAAGAAAGCAGAGGGGTGAGAAATGCAGGGACGACTTTGCCTCTGAATCCCAAATGAGGACTTAGCTCCCGGTTGTGGGCGGGAATGCATTCTTTCACTGAATTCTCCCAAATTACAGCCGCCCAACAAAACCTTTGGCACCCTCCATCAAGCCCCCCACCCACAGCAACTGATCTGCTGCGTGGCTGCTGTCAAAAGAGCTGAGACTGAAACCTGAGGTTGAAGAGCAACCTACTAGCTGGGAATATTCTGAATTCCATAGGACTTTACTTTTGTTTAAACTCAGAGCATTTCCTTTAGTTCAAGTAGGCAGTGTTTCTAGCACTCAGTGGCAAACACCACAGTACACACACACAAACACACACACACACACACTCTCTCTCTCTCTCCCCCCTGCACACACACGCATGCACATATACAAGCAGTGTAAGCCCCATTTTAATCTATTTTAGTGTATTTCATCATCCCAGGAGTGATTAGACCCATCCCCAATTCAATCTGGGTAATTTTTTTTCTTCTCAGGGTAATGCATGGAAATTCACTTTCCCATATGTGTGTGGCAAGAGTACACACCACGTCATATTTTTTTTCTTATTCTTTTGGAATGCTGTTGCTGATTGGATTGATGTGCTGGTAGCAGGTTTCATCTAATCATTGCATGAAAGCACAGATATGCCATCCACAGACTAATGAGGACTTTGTTATAGAATACATTTGCTCTTTTTAAAATAAAGCTGCTCTTCAAGTTTCTTTCTTCTTCCTTTTTTCTTCACTGTAAGGAAAGAATGTGCTGTGTTTTCATGAAGCAGAACTTCCATTTTGCTTCCCATATTCTATTTGTCATCTTCTCTCTCCTGTCACACCCCTCCAGTTTGTCATGCGGCGCAGTCCTTTTCTGAGCTTGTGCACATCTCAGCTCACCCTGACAATGGCAGTCATGAACGCATGAACCAACCACTTGTAGCCTGTTCTCTTTTCCCTCAAAGCATAAAGAGGATGTCTCATGTTTTGGCTCCCAGATTTTGTCAGCAAACAGAGCTTTACAGGGGTTGGCATTTGCATGATATGTGTTTCCCTCTGTCCAGGGTTGCAGTATGGCTGGCTATCACTCATGGATGGTTGACCTTCAAGAACAGTTCACTTATATAACTTTTCTGGAAGGGTGTGACCCTGGAAGCTTATGGGGACTCAGGGAATACCTTCCAGAGGGCCTTGGCCAGGGATGTCTGCTTGGGTGTGAGACAGGCAACCTCCTACCCTCCATGTACCTCCTGGTCCAGGACATGGAAGTCTCACAGGGCACCCTGCCCCAGGCAGAATAGGAGGGGGGCTAGTCTCAGAGGGTGTGGACAGTTCCCTGGCCCCTGGGAGGACTTCAAACTATTGCAGACAGAAACCCCTTCTTCCTCATTTTCAGTCCAATGAACAAACTTCATGGCTAGAGAAACTTTACCTCCTGTTTTAATCTATATATTAATTGTTTTTAATTTTACACAAGATGTGTATTTAAACAACCAGATCCTGGATTTGATGAAGAACATATCTAAGATTTGTTCTGTTCTTTTAATTGTCACTTTAGTCCTGTGTAAGGATGGATTTGCCCTATGTGTAGCAGCTACATTAAAAAAGCATAACATTGTCCTTAGCTTTACATGATACATTTTTTAAAATAAAAATTTCTAATTGTACAATGTAGGCAAAGATTATTTCCCCCACCTTTTTCCTGCCCCCAACAAACCTAAAGGATCATGACGCTTTTTATATTAAGGCCTGGAATATAGAGATAAACGAGGAGTGAGCACCCCCTGGTGGAGAAAGGAAATCTTTTCACAGAACCAGTGTTTTCTCTCACCAGTCTTCACTGGAAATCATTCAACACCAGTAACTCAATGATCATTGGAAATCAATGACTGTTGGTCATTCAGTACAAACAAGCAAGCAAACAAGCTGTTTGTACAGCTACGCCCGATAATTTATGTACAACAAAGGAATGAGGAACAGGAAAGTGAAGAATAGAGGAAGGGATACTGGAACAGCGGCCGTGGTGGAACCATATTGCAGTTTTCCACATGAGAATGTCTGCTTGGTCTGTAGGAACAGAGTTCTGGGGTAAAGCAGCAGGTGTGTTCTCAGTAGACACTCCTGTCTGCTTCTGGAACACATCAACTGTATCTTTGTTCTCCATTTCCAGTTCTACACGTGTCTGTTTCACTGATTGGTCCCCAGTCAAAGTAGAATCTGATCTATGTCACAGACAAACTCTGCCTTTCACCAAAGGCTTTCACTCATTCACCGAGTGGTGTGCAACACTTCACCATTAACTGCACCCCAGGACTGTCGTAGCTGCCACCTGCGAATTCATAGGATTACTGGTCTCAGCCTCAACTTGGGCTCTTTCTCTGCCATAGCGGAGCCTGAAGGCTTTTCAGCTGCAGCTTCATGAAAGGGGCCCAGAGTGTGCACCAAACTAGCGAGCAAGCAGCCCCCGATGCTACAGGTGGAGGAGCCAGCAGAGCCTTACTCCGTGTTTTTATCACCATCCCCACAGCAGCAGCAGCAGCAGCAGCAACCACAACTAGGCTTTCTAATTGTGGTCACAATAATGATCATGCTTAGAATAATAATAAATAACATAATCGTAATTGCTGACATGTTTAGCTTGTATATAGATTTATTATTTGCAATGTTATATAATTTAGTTTTAGTAATATACATGTTAATTGTGTCATAAATATCAGGACCCCAAAACACCCGACCAAATGAACGACTCGCACCTGTGGACCTATGACTGCCCACCTGCTAGTGCAGATCTTCTCACCACTCCACCCAGAGCTTCCATCTCTCTGGTCGACCTTCTGGGACGATGAAGGAGCTGAAGCACTCATATGATCTGATTGGGGTCTTGGCAAACAGCTTGACTTGTTAGAAATCAAAGGTTGACTTTAAGACATACTCAGCTGTCTGGCTAACTTGTGTCAGGAGAAAATGTCTTCTCAGCAGATCTACCTTTGCATCTCTTGCTTTCAGAATAAAAGGTTGTTTCGGGCACAGTAGTTTGAGTTAGTCTGTATTGAAAATCATCAATGGCCTATTAATACTGAGGGGGAATGAAAATAATTTGCAGACATATTGAGCCCATTCTAAGTGCTTTCAGATTTCTCCTATTGTAAGAAATAAATAATAAAATGTTAGGCCTTGATCTCTTAAACCCAGCCTTTAGCAATTTCCCCAAATTATTCTAAATGTTTCCAGAATTTCAGAAGCATTCTCTGGTGGAGATTATTTCTAATTGGGAAAAGTACTAGAAGGATGAGAATCAAAAGGAATCTTTCTTCTATTGCAGAAGAGTCAATCTCCAGGATTTCAAAGGCCTAGGGAAGATGCTTGAGTTGTGAGGCCCATGGAGGCACATGGACTTTAGAGGCAGGCAGAGTTGATCCTGAGTCCCAGCCCAGCCCCTTAGAAGGCTGTAAGAACTCCTGAGGAGCTGTCACAAGCAGTGCTGCCTTTGGGAGCCCCTAACCTCCTGCCTTTTCTCCCCTCAGTGTGGGAAAGGGGTTTGATCAGCCAGGGGTGTCAGTAGCCCCTCCCCACACCCATTGTCTACACCTAATCTGGTGGCAGGGAGGCCACAGAGTGCAGTGATCGGAACGGGTGTGAGGGTGAGAGGCAGCTGGGCCCTCGGCTGAGTAAAGTGCATGGAATCCTGACTACCAGCAATTAGGGATCTTTCTGCTTTTGGAAGGGAAGCATTTGTTCGACACATCTCACCGAATAAGGCACAGAGCCTGATCTGTCCCAAGTGGGAGTTTAACCAAGCTAGAGGAGGGCCGAGGGCCCTGGCCCAGTCTGTCACCCACCTGCCCTCCCACCTTCTCAGTCAGAAGACTAGGAGAATCTGAAAACAGAGGTGATGCAGTGCCACCAGCTACAGGAGTCCAGAAAAACAGAGATAGGGCATTCTGGGAGGTCACAGCAGGCAGATCACTTGAGCTCAGGAGTTGGAGACCTGACTACTAACCCCAGCTACTTGGGAGGCTGAAGTGGGAGGATCACTTGAGCTCAGGAGGTCGAGACCAGCCTGGGCAACATGGTGAAACCTCCCCTCTACAAAAAATACAGAAATCATCCAGGCATGGTGGCATGTGCCTGTAGTCCCAGCTACTCAGGAGGCTAAGGTGAGAAGATTGCTTGAGCTCCAGAGGTTGAGGCTGCAGTGAGCCATGATTGCACCACACACACATAGACACACACACACACATACACACACACCGGAGATAGGGCTGAGGAGTCCATGACCACTGAGTTTGAGCCAGCAGGGCCCAGCGGAACTGAGCTCCCAGTCCTGTGCCTGCCAAGGACGCTTCTTCCCTGAGCTTGCAGGGATCAAGAGGGAGAGACAGATGGACACGGCCCGTTACCCGGGATGCAGACTCCAGAAGATGGGGGCAGGCTTGCAGATTAGAGGGAGAGGCCAGCTCCTCTTCTATATTCCACCACCCGCAGCATCCTCCTGGGACCCCAGCCTGCATGCCGCCTATAAGATGCTTTTGCACTGGTTCAGTGTACAAATCATACAAAGGCCTAATTGAAAACACGTGAAGTGTACGGTCTTCTGTTCCCAGCTGAGGAGCCCCTCCCACGGTGGTATTAGCAGTGGGGTACAGTGTGGTAAGAGAGGTGCTAAGGGACAGGATGGAGGTCTTTCCTGCTTTAAAGATGTCAAATGTCCTTCTTCTTAAACTTAATTAGCTAATAAGATGCTTTATACAAGCAGAACCAGGTAAAAGAGAGAGCAAATGCATTTCAAGTCGCAGCTCACCCCTTAGCTGTAATTCCCGCAGCAGACGGCCCCACCTCAATGAGCCGGTCTCCCTTTAAAAAAAAAAAAAAGGGAACCCCCAAAACCCACTAATAATGAGGGGGCGGGGCCTGGAGTTTTATCCAATCAGGGGCGCTGGAGTGGAAACCGTCCAATCAGGAGTGAAGCCGGAGAGCAGGGGCGGCTTCCGGGATTTGGCGGGGGCCTTTGTCAGCTCCAGTCAGAGCTCGGGTCTCGTTGCTACGACTGCGAGTCTTTGGTTCTGGGAGGCCCAGGCGGATTCGCGTTCTGAGAATAAACAGAGATTTTGTTCTGTGACCTGCAGGCACTGGGAGATCCGTAGCTAAGACGCTAGGGCATCCCGGAAGCTGGGAAATGGTGAGTCTGCGGGGTTGGGGGTCCCCAGAGGGCTAGGGGCGGTCGGAAGCGGCGGGAAACTGCTGTGGGGGTACCCGGGACTCCCCGCGGTCAGCTTTGGGGTCTGGGCCCCGAGTTCCCGCGGGCGTAGCGCGGCCCTCGGTCCCCTCCGCTGCAAGATGGCGGCCGGGCTGGCAGCGGGGACCCAGCGCGTCCTGTCCCGTCCCCGCGGAGCGACCTCGGCCCTGGCCTGAGCCGTCTTTGGGCAGCTCCGCGCCGCAGCCCAGCGTGGTGCAGTGAGGACGGGAGCGTCTCAGGGGAGACTTGGGATCTGTGTGTGGCTAGTGTGTAGGAAGAAATTGTACCCCGTGGGGTCCCCAGTGGCTCCTTAATCCTATTAAGAATTAAAGGGAGTCACTGTTAAAACGGTGAGGAATTTCAGCAAATAGCGATTTGCGACATGGGAAGCCTGCAGTCCTGGTTTGTGGTTCGGAGGTCTCCAGAGGGGCTTGAAGGAAAGGTTTTTATAAGGTGGATGAGGAAGCAGACCAAATTAAATAACCGATGGGTTACAGTTGTGTAATTGCCTTATTTAGACTATACAGGTGGAAATTTCCTGCTTATATAGTCAGGGGTGAATTGAAGGGTTTTGGATCGTTAAGTCTGAATTTTGTTTTCTCCTAATGTTGTAATTTACAAGAAATGCATTGCTTTGGTTTTTCTTCCTAGAAACCCGGGGCACTATAACCACTTCCGTATGATCGCCTGCTTGTTAATCATCTTAGCACTGCCCAGAACTGGTTTTCCCCTTGCGGTTTCCTAACGTGTTGCACGCAGAGCCCCAAACCCACCACCGCGTTCCCCCAGCCTAACTGGGGTTTGCAGTAAAATATTAAATTTCCAGTTTCTTCCTGATATTTCCAAAGACTAGTTTCCACTCTCCAGTTCACTACATTATTAATTATTGGTCATTTACTGTACATTTCAGAGAGAGTATTTTACTCGTTAATCATTATTTCACAGAGCAGTGGATGACACTTTTTTAAGATTTGGGTTTTTTTGGTATACATTTCATGTGAGAGGAAAGCAGAGAATAAATCCCTGACACTGCACTGCAGAAAAGTCTTTGTGCCTCTTTTTCTTTCATCTTCCCTAGGCACAGAGAGATCAGAAAGAATGTCTTTTGACTTCAGGTTTTGCTTTGGAAACTTTACAGGGCCCTGTGTAGCCACCCTCCGTCCAGTCTTTTCCAGTTCCTGAGATTCAGAACTGTCTGGGATGACTCAAGATGCCCACAGTGGTCATGTGTCTTGGAGTGTTTAGTGACTGTCAGCCCCGTGTCATCTCTTAGAGGACCGCCCAAGGTATGGAAGTGTAGCCCCCCAGGGGAGTAGCTGGATGCCCTGGGGCTGAGAGAAATCTCCTGGGACACGCTTAACCTAAAAAGCTAACCCCCTGGGACATAAAGATTTTATTCAAACCTAGTTTTCATCCCTTGGAGACACATAGCTGGTCAGCCAATCGCCGGTGTTTAGAGGAAACAGTCACAAATGATTCCTGCCCTCTGGATTCATTCAGATTTGTGAAGGGAGAAAAACTTCCAAAGGACCAAAAAAACAAAAACCCCACCTCAGTGAGGTGGTGCAAACTCAGCTGCCGTGTTCATGGGGGCACAGTGCAGGATTTCCTGGGAGGATGGTCCCTGAGCATTTTAATGAGCAGTATTGGGATAGGATAATGTCCCAAATGATACCGTGACCTGACTTGACACTTGAGCTAGCTATGTCTGTGTTCCAATTAGCATTGCCATTCCCTGAGTTTGCTGCCTTAGAAAGATTTGTTCATTTATTTCAATTTCAGTTTTTTAATTAGTGTACATTTCATCAGTAGAGCTTGAAAGATAAACATTTCCAAGGCCGTGAAAGGCGGATTTCAGAAAATTAAAATATCAAGTCATATACTTCATTGTTAAAAATTCTTATTCTCCTTTTCTTCAGCAGAGTGAGTTTAGTAAGTTTCTCAGGGTGTTCATATTTTGGGAGTAATTTCAAAGAATCTCAGGGCTCACCTTTGGAAATGCTGTCTGGGAAAGGAAATGGAGAAATGGAGAAAAATCTTTCATTATTGACTGTAGAAAGTGAATACATTTTCACAACAATGTGGTAGATTAATTGGTGAATTCTATAGATTCATCAAAACATAGGTTTCTCTTTTTTGTAGGGTGAAGTTGTGACAGTGGATATCTTTGTTTTTTATCTTCTTGTTTGGATGTTGAGTTTATTTTTTATTTTTTGTTTTCGGAGACAGGATCTCTTTCTGTCATCCAGATTGAAATGCTGTGGTGTGATCATAGCTCACTCAACCTCCTGGGCTCAAGTGATCCTCCCACCTCAGCCTTCTGAGTAGCTGGGACTTACAGGGGTGCTCCACCGTGGCTGGCTGTTGTTTTTTTTTTCTTTTTGTAGAGATGTGAGTCTCACTGTGTTGCCCCCCCAGGCTGGTCTCAAACTCTTGGGCTCAAGCAATCCTCCTGCCTTGGCCTCCAAAGTGCTGGGATAACAGGCGTGAGCCACCATGCCTAGCCTTGGATGTATGGCTTTAATGCTAAATTTTATGAGACAGAACTTGGCACCTGCTAGAAGTGTTTATATATGATTAATTATTTACTAAATGATCTGTCATCCTGGAAATAAGTGGCATATTTATTGTCTAAAAGGGATGGATGCTTTTGCATTTTCTGTTGAGGTATAACTTGTAAAGGTGTTTCAGTTTCCTTCACTTCTATAAACACTGTTTGAGTAGTTTTGCTTTCTTCAAACGCTGGGCATTTTCTCATTTAATACTAAGTGAATAACCCTGACTGGGAAGCAGAAGGCTGAGCTCAGTGAGTGCAAACTAACCCAGTCTTGAGCCTGCAAAAAGAGGTCACTGAAGACCCAGTTAGTTCTTCATGGGGAGCTTCACCTGCAGGTGTCCCAGCCTGCTCACGTCAACCATGGAAGGAGCCCGTTATACCGAGAAGCTACAGAGCCCTGGAAAGCTGAAAAGGCACAGTAAGAGGCAGGTGGGGTTGGGATGGAAGCGGGATTGGGAGGCTCTTTCTGAGGATAGAAATTGTCATTGTCCTGAGGCTATTTGGTTTGGTTTTTCTCCCTAAAAACTGTGGGCACTAAAACCACTTCCATATGGTATAATCGCCTACCCGTTAATCATTTTAACACTGCCCCCAACAACTGGTTTTCCCGTGTTTTCCTAATGTATGGCACGCAGAATCTCAAATCCACCAGTGTGTTCCCCCAGCCTGAGGCCTGCAGTAAAATATTAAATTTCCAGTTCCTTCCCCACATTTTATTTGATTTTGTCGAGACAAATTCAGGTTTAGGTAAGACGTTCCTTAATTCTAAAGGAGTATTGCTACAGGGGGAAAGCACCCACTGTAAGGTCTTTGTGGATCTCAAAGGTTGGGCAGACAATGGCTTTCTTTCACAGGGAGGAACAAAGAAGCTCAGAAAGAAGGTGGGAGGGGAAGGGCAGGATTAGGTGCCAAAATCAGATTCTAGATCAGAGAATAATGTTTCACGCTGAGGTCAGCCTGTTCTTAGTGGGGGCATAAGGAGGGGTTGGATGTTGACCAGACTGTGGGTATGTCAAAGTCCAGCAACCTGGAGAAAAAAGGTTGGTTAAGTAGTTCATTCTGAATACTGAAGACACAACTGTTCAGCTGAGTCAGAAAGAGGGAGTGTGGAGAGTCTGTGACTTTGTGATGGCTAAATCAGGGAGCATCATTGAAGTCATAATAGGGTGGGTGTTTGCAGTAAGCTGCTCTTGGAGAACACAAAAGATAGGGGATTTCTTTAATCACAGCTATTTACCAGGTTACTATTCCTATCTTTTCCTACTACTTTTCTTGGCCCTATATGTATTTATCCCATTTGGCTGTTCTGAACTGTATCCTTATGATAACCTGATAAACATAAGTAAAGTGATTTGCTGAGTTCTGAGAGTAGATCTTTGAAATGATTGAACTTAAGGATAGGGTTATGGGTGCCCTTGATTTATAGGCAGTAGCTTGGAAGTATAGTTGGGCCTCCAGGAATTGTAACTGGCATCTGAAGTGGGGGCAGTGTTGTGGGACTGAGCCCAGAACTTGTAGGGTCTGTGCTGACTCTGGGTGGTGTCAGAATTAAGTTGTTTGCTGAACACCTTAATTGTTGGAGGATTGGTTGATGTTCAGCAAACTCTACACATTTGGTGTCAGAAGACAGACCTCACAGGGGCCTGGGCTGGAGAGAGACTCCAAGTGTCTGGGGGAAGGGAGGCTCTGATCTGCACACAGGCTGCCCCACTGTGCATCGTCCGTTGATTCCAGGAGTGCTACGGTGACAGGGGACTAAAGATTGAGAGGAAAGGAGTGCTGGGAAGAGACCCCCTCCCTTACCCAGCTGCCACCATATGATTCCTGCCCACTCCTGAACATATCCACTAGGCATTGACATGTCCCCGCCCCTCCCAGGAGAAGGCTTGACCCTCAGGAATTGCACCCACAGCACCTTTGCTTCCAGTTTCTTGCCATAAACTCATACAAATGCCTGAGGGCTCCTGACTCGTCGTCCCAGACACTGAGTCTGTAGCAGCGGCCTGCTTTCTTCATCAACCTAGGCTTGTGGACCACCTAATCATAATCTTACCTGCCTGCATGGACCCAGGAATATGTCAGCATAGCCCCACCTGGGCCAGTATCTAGCACAAACCGGTCCTTCCACCAACTTGGCACTGCCCCCTGCTCATGGTTCCCCAATAGCATCTTCTTCTTTTCTGCCTTTTACTTCCCCACAGGCCCCCTTTTTTTTATGTGTACAGTGTTCCCAAGGTCACCCCTCAGGTGCCTGAATCCAGCATCTATTGGAATTCAGATGTCCATGAGCTCAAGACCATGGCCTTAGAACTGGCTGTTGTAAGAGCAAATACAAATTAGGAATACAAGACTTAATCCTTCTTGAAAATAAGACGGCCGGGTGCGGTGGCTCATGCCTGTAATCCCAGCACTTTGGGAGGCCGAGGCGGGTGGATCACAAGGTTAGGAGTTCGAGACCAGCCTGGCCAACACGGTGAAACCCTGTCTCTGCTAAAGATACAAAAAATTAGCTGGGCGGGGTGGTACGTGCCTGTAGTCCCAGCTACTTGGGAGGCTGAGGCAGGAGAATCGCTTGAAACTGTGAGGCAAAGGTTGCAGTGAGCCGAGATTGCGCCAGTGCACTCCAGCCTGGGCGACAGGGCAAGATCCCGTCTCTAAAAAAAGAAAGGAAAGAAATATTTTTTTTCTTAAAGCATTTACTTTGGAAAAGTTTCATATGTAAATTATTTTGTTTTACAATCTGTCTAAATCATTCTAACAGCTAAATAGGCCATTCGTCAGTCTTTTTGACTCAGGACTGCGTTTCTCTAGGAACTGGGAATCATTGATATAAAATGTAAATAGCAAAGAAGATACAGCTGTATCCCACAGTTTCTCTAGGAGAGCAGGCACCTAGCTCCAAGTTGCAAATCTACCTGTCACAAAGACATGAAGTTTATTTTTCTATTGAATGTAGGCAGTTACAAAACAAAGATGGCCTCCCAATTCTCAGGTAAATTTAGCGTGAGATGTATCTGACAAATAGTGCTGTTAGGTCTTCTACTTGAGGACTAATTATGGTAACTTTCACCAGTGGGCGTTTTTCCAGTCTCTTTGCAGGTTGCCTATTATGTCCTTTACATTCTGGCCTAATTGTGTAATAAAACAGTTTTCTTTCTTTTCTACCATTGTGGATAGTTTTTCTGGGGTTGGAGATGATTTTATGATTTTCTTCTTAATAACATTTTTCAAACATTGCCCAGAATTATCCCACAGAATATAAACATGTAAGGTGCCCATAAGACTTCACTCCAAAGGGTCCTTTCCCTTTTCGATTTTCATTCAGAACATACAATTGTGCAGCAAAGTGCCCATTGCCCCCAAAATGTGTAGGCAGAATGGTCTCTCTGCTTAGTTGGGATCTTCAGTCCCTTCTAGAACAGCTTGACTAGATTTCTACAAAAATAAGTTCACGCTGTATCATTTAGCTGTTCCACTTCTGTCTTTCCATGCCCATGGCATCTTCAGACCTGAAACTGATACAGAGACTATGAGGCCTGGAAACCAACCAGGCACACACGTGCATTGAGTAGGCCTGAGAATCTCAACATTCCCCTCCTCCCCTTGCCCAAATGCCCACAAGTGTGCCACTTCCTTGTCCCTCCAGCACCTAAATCTGCAGCTGCGAATTCTGAACCCAGGTCCTGGGGCTCTCCAGGATGTGTGAGAGCAGCCTTCCTGAGGAGGTGTTTCCTCTAGTTTTCCTCTCTTCACAGCAACACCCAAGAATTGCAGAGCCAGGTTGATTCCACCTGGAGTCTGGAGGTGAAGGCTGGTCTCCACCTGGGATCCACAAGACAGGGCCAGACTTTGGACTGAGGATGTATAGAAAATCCAGGGGACATTTTCTGCATTGTGCGAGATCAACATGGACTTTATAAAGCCCTTCTTTTGGAGTGAGGCCCTCAGAGTTTTCAAGATCTTGCCCAGTGAGCTACAGCAGTTCTGTGAGGGGTTCCTTTTATACACAGTCTGTTGGCAGAATCTGTAAGTGTAAAGCAGCACCTTAGCAGAGGGAGGGCAGGGCCATAACTGTCCAGATCCGTGAGTGAAGCTACACCCACCCGTGTGCTGTCTTACTGGAGTAGGGTAATCTTGTCCTGTCTTGTACCCAAGAGTTAGCTGATCAGGTGTAGGTAATAACATATCTGGATCCAGGAACTGGTGCCCTACCATGACAACTCAGTTTTCTACTCTGGTTCCACAAGGACAACTTGAGTCTTTCCTGCCTAAATCACCATTGGGTTTTCATCCCAGGGTTACCAGGGACTCTTCACCAGCACCTAGGGATCCTTGAGACACTGGGTTATATCCTGTGCAGACGGGGGTCAGGCTGACAATGGGCTAATCTTGCTTCAGTCTCAGAGGAAGAGGAATGTGCTATTTAGGTTTTGTTTCTCCTTTAATATAAGGAATCTCTTTATTTGGTATCCAAATGAGCATTGCTCCAGTTTTCTAATGTGTGGGTAAAGAACAAGGAGGAGGTCTGAAGACTCATACTCATAGGTAAACCAATTGCTTCCATTTCATATGGCCGTTAGAAAAACAGATGTAGCAGCCATAGTCCCTACTATCCAGGAACTTTCAGTCTAGAGCAGATAGATAATGGTTGAATTCACCATCATGTCAGGAGCAAGAACAGAGGTGTATAGGGAACATGCGCTTCATTTGGGACACTGCCTGTATGTTAACATTGTGAGTTTTGATGTCAACACATGAAGGGCTGCCCATGGACAAAATAGTTGTTATTATAATTATTATTTATATTCCTTTTTTCTTGTTAAGGCTAATTGTGTAGCTGCTAATATAATTTTCTTAGAAAGCCCTATGCGTTTTGGTTAAATTGCTTGTTATTGCATGTTACAAAATAGGATGTAAACAATTAAAACAAGGCAAACCATGGGAGTCAAGTTCTTGTTGGTCAGGCTTTGGAAAGACAGAACTGAAAATAAACCAGCAGGGTAGAGATGAGAAGCCTAGGGCCCACATCCATCCTCATCTGCTCTGCCCAAATCCACCCTCTTCTGAGCCTTGTCCAGGTCTGCCTCTATCCTGGAGCCTCCCCTCATAGAACTGACTAGATGAGATCAGATTTCTGGGTGGCTGCTGCTGCCATTTCTGCAGAGGCAGTGCTCACAATTTCCCCAAATCCAAAAGCAAGTAAATGAGAGCAAAGGACTCACTTTAAAAATTGTTCGGAAATTTAATTTTTTTTCTTATTGAAACCAGTACCTCTAGAAACATTACCCCCGGCAACCTCTTTTCCATTTCTGCAGATCCAGTAGTTGCTCCACAAGTTGTAATGAAGACAATGTAAAGATGTAAAGACAATAATGAGAAATTCTTCTCTTGCTGTGGTCCCAGGCTGGAGTGCAGTGTTGCGATCTTGGCTTACTGCATCCTCTGCCTCCCTGGTTCAGGTGATTATACTGCCCCAGCCTCCCGAGAAGCTGGGATTACAGGCATGCCATCACGCCCAGCTAATTTTTGTATTTTTAGTAGAGACAGGGCATCACAATGTTGACCAGGCTGGTCTTGAACTCCTAACCTCAAGTGATCCACCTGCCTTGGCCCCCCAAAGTGCTGGGATTTCAGGCATGAGCCACTGTGCCTGGCCAGAAATTCTTCTAAATTTCACTCCTTCCTTTCTGTATCCCTCCCATATGTCTATAGTTAAGCTTTTATAGTGATAGGGAAACAGAAGGAGAAATAGAAAGGCTGGGCCATCATCTAAATCCTGCTGGGAATTATGGGATACTCAGGACCTGCATCCCAGGGATTTATATGGTTTAACTCACACCATGTGATGTTCTCAGCACAGTGAATGCTGTGAGCACATAGTACAAGCTCAGTAAACACTGCATTAGTGCATGTATCCATACTGTTTTCCAAATGCTGTCTTAGACGTTACTGTCTTCTCCAGCCTCTGTAGGCTTTAAATGGCTGGCAAAGGATGTGATCTTTCAGGACAGTGGTTGGTGGTGCTCGCTGTGAACAAAAAGTATTTGTATTGTGAGGAAAAGTACTGTGTGTGAGGGACCCTGTGTGCTGTGTCTGCTTCCTCTAGCTGAGTGCTATTGATAATGGGTCTAGGAGGAGCAATATCAGCATTGACTGGGGACTTGTTAAAGAAGCCAGTTCATGGAAACTTTCCAAACATGCAGAATCACATTACTTAGAGGGGTCCCAGAATACCAAATGATATGTATGCATATTGAACCTTGAGAGACAATGCTTAGCGAAGTGATTCTCAGCCCCGGCTTCTAAGTAGGGTCACCTGGCCAGTTTGAGGAACTATGGTCACCTGTATCTTCCCCCACAGATTGCTTTTTATGATTATATTAAGATTATGATTTACTTTTCCCTTCCACTCATATCACAGCAGTAATTATGGGCCCATCTGTACATCAGCACTAATACCAATTTGTCTTATTACAGCCGATGCTAACTTCATACACCTGGTTCAGGTGCTCTTTGCCAGATTCCTTCACTATAAAGTTAATCATTTTTCTTCTCTTTGTCTTTAATGAGTATCTAGGAGGGAGGATTTACTGAGTGATGTGTATAAACCATCACATTTAATCCAGAGACTCCCATTTCTTTTTAGTTTCCCTTTGCTTGTAGCTTTCTTTGCAGAGTGAAGGCTCTTGCATTTGTTGACAGGAGATAACAGCTTTTGAGCCTGGAAGTTCTGAAACAGCTCTTAGTTCTGTAGGTTTCCATTTTATTTCATCTCATGTCACAAGCATATCCTTATTGCTTCTCTGTATTTTCAGAGAAAGAGCAAGAATTAACGTATAGTAAATATAACATAGTAAATATATCTATCGTCTATTAACATATACTAAATATGTCTTATTGTTTATTAACATATAGTAAATAAGCATAGTAAATATATTGTCTTGAAATTCTAAGATATATAATAGCACATAGAATAAACATAAGAAAAACTTGAAAAAAAGTACCAGACTCAGAAACAAGAGCTTTTAGTTTATATCATTGTATGTATTGGTCTTTATAAAGTTATTTAAAAACACAAAAAAGACATCATCCACAAAGAGTTTTATAGTTTTTATACAATTTAAAATATTTTCTAATTCTATTTACTTTTAATGTGTATATAGTTACCATTTCTCTGTGTGTGCGCAAAAAACGAAAGCATTATTTGATCAATATTGTGTGACTGCCCTCTTGTTTTCATTACTCAGTTATGAAATTTTCTCTAAACATTCCGCTAAGGTTGTTTTTGTATATTGGCCTGTATGTCCTTTTGAGATAAATTCTAAATCAGATAAACTGAGGCAAAATACAAGCTTTACTATGTAGCAAACATTTGGAAAAATTTTTATATAAGAGGAAGAATCCTATAATTTTTCTCATAGATTATTTATTGGGTTTTGTATATGTAAACAACTGTTAGGATGACAGCTGATATACAGGATATGTTCAAAAAGGATTACTACTATTCTAGCTTTTATGTTGTAACTTGTAAATTTCACAAAACTCTCAGTTTCACATCATGCCTGAATTCTTTGCTCAGTGTTCTGCCTCTCTGCTATTCAAAAGTGGCTCCTGGGCCGGAAGCATTAACACTACTGGTGAACTTGTTAGAAATGTAGACACTCAGACAGCTGTGGTGGCTCATGCCTGTAGCTTCAGCTACTCAGGAGGCTAAGACAAGAAGGTCACCTGAGCCCAGGAGGTCGAAGCTGCAGTGAACCAAGATTCCATCACTGCACTCCAGCCTGGGTGGCAGAACAAGACCCTGTGTCAAGATAAAAGATTAAAAACCGTAGAAATGTAGAAACTCAGGCCAAAACCTAGATCAGAATCTGCATTTGAATAAGATCTCCAGTTTATTGTTGTATACAATAAAACTTGGGAAGTATGCCTCTAAGTCACCATGACTTTTCCACCTGAGAATTATACTCAACTGATTCTGGATGGTGGAAATATAGCACTCAAAAATGTATATTCTTGTTTTTGAATTTTAAAGTGTTGGCATCAATAGTTTATGTCGACCAATTTCTAGACTCATTACTAGAATGAAACTTACACATCACCTCAAATAAAAAGGCAAGTGTCAAGATCAAACATGAAATTTTTTCTATATCAGATTATAAACAGGTTATAAAAACATACATTGCCAGCCTTTCTAGTGTTTTTGCAAAGCAAAAAGAAAAAAAAAATTGTACAGAGGGTAGCAGTGTTGATTCATTTGAGGGGAACAAGATACTTTACAGTACTAACTTAAATGAAATGCAAAAAATTCTAATGAACATATTGGTTGTACTACAAAATAATGAAGCCAGCTAATTACCATCAGGTTACAACTTAACTTTACAAAAAAGTGAAGCAGCAAAGAGCTAAAGCAGGAAAGACATAGTTTTATATTTTACATATGCTTTAGTTTTATATTTTACATTCTGTGTAAATAATCACTAGTTTTGAGGATTTTACGTAACTCTCCACAGAGATTGAGACTACATTAGAAAATATTACTGTGTTAAAAATTATCTTGTTGAATAATTCAGGTCACTCATTATAAGTCAGAACCAATAACTGTCTTTTCATCTTGGGACAAATGAAGAACTCTGCTATGGCCACATGGTCAGTGTATTGTTTATTTTTATTTCAGGGACTGTTGACATTCAGGGATGTGGCCATAGAATTCTCTGTGGAGGAGTGGGAACACCTGGAACCAGCTCAGAAGAATTTGTATTGGGATGTGATGTTAGAGAACTACAGAAACCTAGTCTCTCTGGGTGAGGATAACTTGCCTTCAGAATATCTAATAACTAAGAGTTTTATTTCTTTTCTTTTCAGAATGTCTCTTGGGATCTTGTGCTTTGTATGAATTAGTTTCAGATTCTTGTTTGCAGGATAAAAAAAAATGGGGGTTTTGTTGATGTAGAAAAAATTTCATAATGTTTGATCTTGACATTTACCTTTTTATTTGAGGTGATGTGCAAGTTTTAGTAGAGTCTAGAAATTGGTTGACGTAAACTATTGTTGCCAACACTTTAAAATCCAATATTTTAAAATTTTGATTCAGATTTATAAGAGAACTCAGGATCCCCAAATTTAAAATGTTTCCTAAATATTCTAAAGAAGCTGGTAGGAAACAGTATTTTGAGAAACACTTTTCTAGAGTCTTCTATAATGTCTTCTTTTTTCTACTGATCACAGTAGAAAAAAGAAATTAGAAATTGTTAGAAATTAATCCTGTCCTGTGGGGCCAAAAAAAGTATAAAAACGTAAAAAGAACTGTCAGAATCATGTGAGTTTTTCCAATAAAACAGGTCTTGCTGTCTCTAAGCCGGACCTGATCACCTTTTTGGAGCAAAGGAAAGAGCCCTGGAATGCGAAGAGTGCGGAGACAGTAGCCATCCAGCCAGGTAGGCGGCAGTAAATGAGTAGCTGACATGGGTGAGAGGTCCAGAGGTCAGGAAAGAGCCAGACATTGAAGTGTGGATTGGGAAGTTCTCCAGTGGAAATGATTTTTGAGAAGGCTGAGTTTATTTCTCTTGCTGTCGTAGAGGGACATCTTCTGTCTCATGCTCTGAAATTATCTAATGATTCTCCTTTCCCTTCCGCAATCCACCATCAAATTTACAGCGACAGCCAAAGTGCTCCCCTTGGCCTGTTAGGGCCTGTGTGATCTGACTGCTCTTCCATTGATTTGGGGGCTCTGGGAAGGTCTGTGCATGTTTATATCTCTGCGTGAAACCACTGTTAAAGTTCTGTTTCTGCCTCATGTCAGAAGTGTGTGAGGGGAGTGATGGACAGTCGGATTTTTTTCAGAAGTTCCAGGAATTCTGTGGACAGATGTCATATATTTTTGATATATTAATTTTTAATTCTATTGTGGTTTCTGGGCTGATCCTACAGAAATTAAAATGCAGTAATTTTATCAAACCACAAAGCATCTTCCTAAATATAAGAAAATCTAATTTTATGTTTCACTTCAACTTTTCATTTTTCCTAGCCTGAACTAAGATGAGAAATTTAAACTATAGGCACAAATTCCACAAATGTAAAATAGTTTAATGTGTATTACTCATTATGTAGAATTCTTTTTTTTTTTTTTTTTTTTGGGACAGAGTTTCGCTCTTGTTACCCAGGCTGGAGTGCAATGGCGCGATCTCGGCTCACCGCAACCTCCGCCTCCTGGGTTCAGGCAATTCTCCTGCCTCAGCCTCCTGAGTAGCTGGGATTACAGGCACGCGCCACCATGCCCAGCTAATTTTTTGTATTTTTAGTAGAGACGGGGTTTCACCGTGCTGACCAGGATGGTCTCGATCTCTTGACCTCGTGATCCACCCGCCTCGGCCTTCCAAAGTGCTGGGATTACAGGCTTGAGCCACCGCGCCCGGCATTATGTAGAATTCTTATCTAACATTTGTCTATGGGAAGCTTAGAACATTGCTTAGTATGTAACAAACCCTAAACTCTTGCCTTGTATCTTAACTATCATTTTATAATTTCATCTGATTAAGTATGAAGCTTACTGAGAATACGTCCTGTAGTTCTTTTTTTTCTTGACATATGATTCTTTCCACAAGTATAAATGATATCTATTTAAAGGGTACAGCTTGTTGATTTGATATGCATATACATTGTATAATGACTAACACAACAAAGTTAATTACCTTATCAGTTATCTCACGTTAGATGCCAATTGTTTTGCATGTGGTGAGAACTCTTAAGATGTACACTGTTAACAAATTTCAAGTATACTGTAGAGCAGAGATGTATAGTACTGGTCTGGAATCCGGCCACGCAGCAGGAGGTGACCATTATTGAGCCAGCAAGCGTTACTGCCTGAGTTCTGCCTCCTGTCAGATCAGTGACAGCATTCAGTTCTCGTAGGAGTGCGAAGCCTATTGTGAACTGTGCATGTAAAAGATCCAGGTTGTGTGTTCTTTATGAGAATCTATCTAATGCCTGATGAATTGAGGTAAAACAGTTTCATCCCCAAACTATCCTCCACTTGACCTCCATCCATGGATAAATTATCTTCCATAAGACTGGTCCCTGCTGCCAAAAAGGTTGGGGACCGCTACTGTAGAGTATCGTTAACTATATTTATAAGGCTTTACATTGGATATTCAGAATTTATCTTGTAAATGAAAGTTTGTACTCATTACCATTATGTCCACCTGGTTTATTCATGCATGTTGTCAAAATTGCAGGAGTACCTTCTTCGTTACGGCTGAAAAATATTCTGTATATTGTGAATAATTGGCTATGAACATAGGGGTACATATATATCTTTGACATACTGATATTTCCTTTGCTTATACAGTTAGAAGTAGGATACTTCTATTTTTAATTTTTTTGAGGTGCCTTCATGCCATTTTTCATAATGACTGGATCGATTTACATTTCCATTGACAATGTACAAGCGTTTTCTTTTCTCCATGCTCTGACCCTTATTATCGTTAACATTTCTTGACTCTAACAGCAGTCATTCTAACAAGTGTGAATATTTATTTCTTGACTCTTTGACAGTAATTATTCTAACAAGTGTGAGGTGATATCTATTGAGGTTTTACTTGCATTTTCCTGACGAATAATGACATTGAGAATCTTTTCATAAACCTGTTTGTTACTTCCATGTCATATTTGGTGAAATTTCTACTTGGGTCCTTTGCACATTTTTAAGTCAGATTTACTTTTTTTTTTTTTTTTTTTTTTGCTATTGAAGTGTGTGTGATTCTTACATATTTTGGATATAAAAGTCTTATCAGATATATTTTCTCCCAATCCCTGGGTTGCTTTTTCATGTTCTGCATTTTCTTTGCTGTGCACACACGTTTTTGTTTGATGTAATGCTACTTGTTTTTATTTTTTGCTTTTTTTTGCTTGTGATTTTTTGGTGTGACATCCAGAAAAATTATTGCCAAGGCCAGTGTCAAAGAGATTGTTCCTTATGCTTTATTCTCGAAGTTATACAGTTTCTGGTTTTGCATTTAAATGTTAATTCTTTTGAGTTAATTTTTCTACATGGTATAAATGTTCAATTTTATCCTTTTGCACATGACTGCTTTTTTTCAGCATTATTTGTTGACGAGACTATGCCCTTTGTGTATCTTGTTCCCTTGTCAAGTATTAGTTGACTGTATACACCATGGGTTTCTTTCTGGTTTCTGTATTCTATTCCATTGGTCTATGTGTCTGTTTTTGTGTCAGTACCATACTCTTGATTATTATAGCTATGTAATAGTTTGAAATGAAGAAGTGTGATGCCTCTAGCTTTGTTCTTTTTCAATATTGCATTGTCTATTTGGAGTTATTTGTGATTCCATAGAAGTTTTAGAATTTTTTCTATTTCTGTGAAAAATGCCATTAAAATTTTAATACAGATTGCAATGGATTAGTAAATCACTTTGTGAAGTATGGACATTTTAGCAATATTATTTTTTCTAATCCATGAAAAAGAAATATATGTGTCTTTTTCAATTACTTTCATAGTGTTTTATAGATTTTGGCCAGATCTTTCACCTCCTATGTTAAATGAAGTTATAGAAATTTAAAAAAAATTTATACTATTATAAATAAGATTTTTTGTAACTTTTTTCTCAGACAGTTTATTGTTAGTATATGGAAATGCAACTACTTTTTGTATATTTTTGTGGCCTCAACTTTACTGAATGGATTTATTAGCTCTGTTTTTTTGTTTTGGTTTGATATGGTCTTTAGGGTTTTCTATATTTTAAAATCACCTCATCTGTAAACAGTGAGCAGTTTTACTTCTTTATGCCTGATTTGAATGTTTTTTGGTTTCTTTTTCTTACCTAATTGTTCTGACTTGATTTCTCACTACTCTGTTGAATAGAAGTGTTGCGATTGGGCACCCTTGTCTTGTTTCTTATACTAGAGGAAACTTTCAGCATTTCATCATTATTACCTGAATGTTTGTTATGTATATGGCTTTATTGTGTTGAGATGGATATTTCTGTATGTATGTTGTTTGGAGTTTTTGTTATGAAAATGTGCTTAATTTTATCATAGGCTTTTAATAGATTTTTTGAGAGGATTATATGATTTTCATATTTTTGTTATTAAGACAGTCTTGCATCTCAGGGATAAATCCTACTTGATAATGATGTATGATCCTTTTAATGTGTTTTTGAATTTGGTATCTAGTATTTTGTTGAGAATTTTTGCTTGTATCTTTATAAGGAATATTGGCTTGTTCTTTTTTTGTAGTGTCTTTATCTGGCTTCATTATGAGGTGTTGGTGGCCTCATAAAATGAGTTTGAAATTTTCTTTCAGTTTTTTGGAAGAGTTTGAGAGGCATTGATATTCTTTAAATGCTTGATACAGTTTACACAGGAAGTCATTTGGTCATGGGCTTTTTTTAATTGGGAGATTTTTGATTCTGTCTTCTTCCTCATTGTTAGTCTTTTTGGTATTTCTATTTCTTTGCAATATGTTGTTCTTTCTAAGAATCATTTCTTCTAAGTTATCTTTTTTGTCATGTAATTGTTCATAATAGTTTCTTAGTTTTTCTTTGATATCAGCTGGAATGACTACTTTTTCATTAATAACTTTTTGAGTTCCCCCTCTTTTATTCCCTTAGATAATCTAGGAAAAGTTTTTTCATTTTGTTTTCTTTAAAAGACTCAACTCTTAGTTTTTTGATATTTTTTATTATTTTTCTAGTCTCTGTTTTCTCTCTTATTGTTCTAATCCTTATGATTTCTATAATTATGCCAACATTGGGATTATTTTGTTCTTCTTGATAAAGTTCCTTGAGGATTAGAGTGTTTATTTGAGATCTTTGTTTTCCTTATTGTAGAACTTTATCATTTTATACTTCTGTCTTAGAACTGCTTTTGTTACATCTCAGAAGTTTTGGTTTCTTGTGTCTCCAGTTTCATTTGTATCAAGATAATTTTTGATTTCCCTTTTGATTTCATGGTTGTTCAGAACATGTTGAATGTCAACACCGTATTAGTCCATTCTTTCATGGTTCTAAAGAAATACCTAAGACTGGGTAATTTATAAAGAAAAGAGATTTAATTGGCTTACAGTTCTTCAGGCTGTACAGAAGCATGGCACCAGCATCTGCTTGGCTTCTGGCGAGGGCCTGAGGAAGTTTGCAATCATGACAATTGGTAAAGGGCGAACTGGCAGTCTCATGGCAAGAGCAGGAGCAAGAGAGTGAGTTACCAGGTGCTACACACTTTTAAACAACCAGATCTCATAAGATCTCAGTATCAAGGACAGCACCAAAGAATTCTTGAGGGATCTGCCCCCATTATCCAAATACCCCATATTAGGTGCACCTGCAACATTGGGGATTACTTTTTTCAACATGAGTTTTGTGGTGGGAGATAAAACATCCACACTGTATCACATATGTTTGTGAGTTTTTGAGTTTTCCTCCTGCTGTTGATTTTCTAGTTTTATACCATTGTGATAAAAAACTTGATATAATTTTAATCTTCTTAAATTTAAAAAGACTTGTTTTTTATTTTTGGTTTAACATAATATCTATCCTGGAGAATATTCCATGTATTCTTGAGAAGAATGTGTATTCTCATACTCTTTGATAAAATATTGTATTTAGTTTATAGTATTATATAGGTGGACTCTCTTCTTAGTTTTCTGTCTAAATATTCTATGCTTTGTTGTAAGTAGGATGTTGAAGTTTCCTGTTACTGTATTTCAGTTTCTCCACACAGGTATGTTAATGTTTGCTTTAGGTGCTCCAGTGTTGGGTGCATACATACTTTTAATTTCTATATCCTCTTAGCAAATTAACTTCTTTATTACCATGTAGTGAACTCCTTTGACTCTTGCGACAGATTTTTGCATGGAAGTCTATTTTGTCTTTAGCTGTCCCGGCTCTTGGTTGTTATTTGCATGCAATGTGTTTTCTGTTCTTTCACCTAAGTTATGTTTGTCCTTAAATCAAAGCGAGTCTCTTTTAAGCAGCATACTATTAATTTTAACAAATTTATTTAACACTCCGTGTTTATTTTAGTCTGTTTTATTTTCTATAACAAAATACCACAGACTGGCTAATTTATAAACAATGGAAGTTTATTTGGCTCATGATTCCAGGAGCTTGGAAGGTAAAGAAAATGACGCTGTTATTTGGTGAAGGCCTTTTTGCTCCATAATAACATGGCCAAAGACATGAGGGAGAAGAGAGCTCCTTTTTATAACAGACTCACTTTTGTGATAACTAACACATTCCCACAAGGACAATAATTAATTCATGAGGGCAGAGTCCTAATGGCCTAACCACTTCTTAAAGATCCCACCTCTTAATTATATCACAATGGCTATTAAATTTTAACCTAAAATTTGGAGGTGACATTCAGTCTATGCCAGTATCTGTTTATTGGATAATTTAATCTCTTTATATGTAAAGTAATTATTGATACATAAGGACTTACTATTATAGTTTTGTTGTTTTCTGTTTTATAGTTTCTTTTTTTCTCGTGCTGTCTTCTGTTTTGTTAATTTTTTTTGTTTTGTTGTTGTTGTTATGTTTTGATGACTTTTTCCATTTGTGTATCTACTACAGTTTTTTCCTAGAGGTAATCAGGAGACTTAGATAAAATGTATTTGTAAAGGTCTAGTTTAAGATGATAACAATTTAACATCTATGCATAGAAAAAACTTGACAGTTTTTCTCCCTTTCACACATTTTATTACTATATATGTTATACTTTATAACTTTGTATACTCTGCATTCATTAACAAATTATTGTAGCTATAGTTATTTTAATGCGTTTGTTTTGTGGCTTTTATACTAGAGTTAAAAGTGATTTGTATACCAACATTATGGTATTAGTGTATTCAGAATTTCATTATGTATTTACCATTTCCAGTGACATTTATACTTTTACTTTTTTTTTGCATTTTTGTTAGCATTTGATATGGTTTGGCTGTGTCCCCACCAAAATCTCATCTTGAATTGTAGCTCCCATAATTCCCGCCTGTTGTGGGAGAGACCCAGTGGGAAGTAATTGAATCATGGGGGCAGGTCTTGCCTGTGCTATTCTCCTGATAGTAAGTCTTACAAGATCTGATGGTTTTATAAAAGGGAGTTTCCCTGCACAAGCCCTCTTCTCTTGTCTGCTGCCATCTGAGACATGCCTTTCACTTCCCACTGTGATTGTGAGGCCTCCCCAGACACATGGAACTGTGAGTCCATTAAACCTCTTTCTTTTGTAAATCACCCAGTCTTGGATGTGTCTTTATCAGCAGTGTGAAAATGGACTAATACAGTAAATTGGTACCAGTAGAGTGGGGCGCTGCTGTAAAGATACCTGAAAATATGGAAGTGACTTTGGAACTGGGTAACAGGCAGAAGTTGGAACAGTTTGGAGGGCTCAGAAGAATACAGGAAAATGTGGGAAAGTTTGGGGCTTCCTAGAGACTTGTTGAATGGTTTTGACCAAAATGCTGATACTGATATGGATAACAAAATCCAGCCTGAGGTGGTCTCAGATGATGTATTAGTATGTTCTCACACTGCTGATAAAGGCATACCTGAGACTGGGTAATTTACAAAAGAAAGAGGTTTAATGGACTTACAGTTCCACATGGCTGAGGAGGCCTCACAATCACAGTGAAAGGCTTAAAAAGAAGCAAGTCATGTCTTACATGGATGGCAGCAGGCAGAGAGAAAGGGAGCCTGTGCAGAGAAATTCCCATTTATAAAACCATCAGATCTCGTGAGACTTATTCACTATTATGAGAATAACACAGGAGAGACCTGCCCCCATGATTCAATTACTCTGACCAGGTCCCTCCCATGACACTTGGGAATTCAAGATAAAATTTGGGTGGGGACACAGCCAAAGCGTATCATTCTGCCCCTGGCCCCTCCCAAATCTCATGTCCTCACATTTCAAAACCAATCATCCCTTCCCAACAGTCCCCAAAGTCTTATTTCAGCATTTACTCAAAAGCCCACAGTCCAAAGTCTCATCCTAGACAAGGCAAGTCCCTTCCAGCTGTGAGCCTGTAAGATCAAAAGCAAGTTGGTTACTTCCTAGATACAATGGGGGTGTGGGCATTGGGTAAATACAGCCATGTCAAGTGGGAGAAATGGGCCAAAACAAAGGGGCTATAAGCCCCATGCAAGTTCGAAATCTAGTGGGGCAGTGAAATCTTAAAGCTCCAAAATGATCTCCTTTGACTCCATGTCTCACATCTAGGTCACACTGATGCAAGAGGTGGGCTCTCATGGCCTTGGGCAACTCCGCCCCTGTGGCTTTGCGGGGTAAAGCCCCACGTCCTGGCTGCTTTCACAGGCTGGTGTTGAGTGTCTGCAGCTTTTTCAGGTGCATGGTGCAAACTGTCAGGCGCATGGTGCAAACTGTCAGAATGGTGTGACCTCTCTAGACCATTCTGGGGTCTGGAGGACGGCGGTGGCCCTCTTCTCACAACTCCACTGGTGGTGCCCCAGTAAGAACTCTGTGTGGGGGCTCCAACCCCACATTTCCCTTCTCCACTGCCCTAGCAGAGGTTCTCTATGAGGGCCCTGCTTCTGTAGCAAATTTCTGCCTGGGCATCCAGGCATTTCCATACATCCTCTGAAATGTAGGTGTGGGTTCCCAAACCCCATTTCTTGACTTCTGTACACTTGCAGGCTCAGCACCACATGGAAGCTGCCAAGGCTTGGGGCTTGCATCCTCTGAAGCCACAGCCTGAGCTCTGTGTTGGCCCCTTTTAGCCACCCATGGAGTGGCTGGGATGCAGGGCACCAAGTCCCTAGGCTGCACACAGCATGGGGACCCTGGGCCTGGCTCAGGAAACCACTTTTTTCTCTTTGGCGTCCAGGCCTATGATGGGAGGGACTGCCATGAAGACCTCTGACATGCCCTGGAGATATTTTCCCCATTGTCTTGGTGATTAACATTCAACTCCTTGTTACTTACGGAAATATCTGCAGCCGAGTTTAATTTCTCCTCAGAAAATGAGATTTTCTTTTCTATTACATTGTTAGGCTGTAAATTTTTTGAACTTTTATGTTCTGCTTCCCTTATAAAACTGAATGGCTTTGACAGCACCCAGGTCACCTAGGTTACAGAGCTGCTTTAAGATTCATGGTGAGACTAATGGTAGCAGGCATGCCTTTATGGGCACAGATGTGTGTGTGCCTTCAGGGAGGTCTCAAGGTTGAGCGTAACTGCCCCTGAAACTGTGGCTGCATGAAGCTGGAGCCAGGTTACAGTCCACATTCAGATTGTTGTTGATGGTCCTGTATATAGAAACACAGATGGATATTTTTCCCTAAGGAGCTCCGTGTGGGAAGGATTTTTTTTTTCCAGACCGTGGCTGAGACGTGAAGAGGGTGAGTTTTGCCTGATTCATGTGTCAGAGACAGGACCAAATTCTGCATGTATGTTACCTAAGGCTTAGGTGGGTATAAATTGTTCTTGGTTCTTGGCAGATGGTCCTAGTGGCAGGAAAAAAGCCAAGTGGGTTATAGCTAAGTCTGTAGTGGGATGTGGCAAGCTTTGTTCTGTAGCCAGGACCATGATTAGCAAACCTGCCACTTGGTCAAGGGCAGTGTCTAAGGTTGACCAGCAAGGTAGCATTTTTCAAGAGTAGTGATTCTCTCTTCCATGTCTTCCTTTTGGGCCATGGCTTCATGGACATCTTGTAATTTTGTGTTCATTTCGTCAGATTTGATGAGATCTTTTCTAGCGGTGTTGATTTTCTAGCGGTGTTCAGTCATGTGACTGGAGAGGGCAGCCAGGCGCTCTTTCATTTGGCTCTGCTCCCTTGACTGTTATGATTTCTTGGAGCTCAATTACTTTAGCAAGGTCTTCCTCATTGCTTAAAGAACCATCAAAGATCTCTTTCCATTCATGCTTGGTGTATTTTCTTGTTCATGGTTACGTCAAGCACTCCATCTGTTATTGTTTTTTTTCTGATTATTCTGCCCTTTAAGAATCATTAGCTCTTTGTGTGTGACACCTACTTCTTATTCTAACAAACTACATCTTTTGAGTGCTACTCATAATCGCCCTCTCTCCTTTTCATCCAGAGCTTTGTGGTGTTCAGATAATGACTTAAGTGCTTTTAGCACTTCAACTTTGCTGGACATGCCTGCTGGGGACTGCACTTGTCTCTTCACCACTGTCATCCTAAGAGACCACTCATGCCTGGAGAGAGGATATTCCAGATGCTCTAATAGCCTGGTGGTGTTCCTTTCTGCTTTCATTTCAGCAATTTCTTCTTCCCTTTTGAGGAGCTGTTCCGTGCATATATTGACTTCTTTAGTAAGTGCTGTGAACTCCTGTGGAAGTGTAGTGTTGAGCTGTCTCTGCAAGGAATCTCTTTCATGACCAACCTTGTGTAACTTCCCCTCGGTTAGGGCCAGAGTTTCTGGAATCTCTCTCAGTGTATCAAGAAGACAGCCCCTTTCTTCTAGCATGGAGACCGTAAACTATTCAAAATATGAATCTGCATCTGGCTGTGAAGGGGAGCCAGATCTATGGTTCCCACTTCCTCCCAGGGGGCTTCTGCTTCGCTGATGGCTGGCATCACCTCTCATATCATCTTGTTTGTCAGTGGGACGGGCAAGGAGGCTCTGTCGTGGCTGGCAGGTGAGTGTGAGCTCCGGCTGAGCTGAGGAGCTGATGAAGGCACCCCATGGCCAGATACTGGCAGACAAAGTATTTGTTTTTCTACATATGGCTTATTTCACTTAACATGAAATTCTCCAAGTCCCTCCGTGTTGTTTCAAATGACAGGATTTTATTCTTTTTTAATGGCTGAATAGTATTTCATTGTATGTGTGTACAGCACATTTTCATTATCCATTTATCTGTTGCTGTACACTTGAATTGGTTTTATATCTTGGCTGGTATAAATAGTGCTGCAATACACACGGGAATGCAGATATCTTTCTCACATTCTGATTTCTTTTCTTTGGAAGATATATTTCAGTAGTGGAATTGCTGGATTATATGGTACTTGTATGTTTAATTTTTTGAGGAATCTTCTACCATTTTCTATAGTGGCTATGCTAATATACAATTCCATCAACAGTGTTTATGCCTTCCCTTTTCTTCACCTCCTCGTCAATACTTTTTTGTTACTATGCTTTGTCTTTTTTATTATACCCATTATAACTGGAGCGAGGGGGGTCCCATTGGGCTTGGATTTCCGTTTCCTGTGTGATTAATGATTTTGAGCATCTTTTTATGTACTTGGCCATTTATATTTCTTCTTTTGAGAATATCTAGTAAGGTCTTCTACACATTTTTAAATTGGGTTATATGTAAAGCTTCTTATATGATCTAGCTATTAACACCTTGTCATATATATATAGTTTGTGAATATTTTCTCACATTGTCTAGGTTGCCTTTTCACTCTGTTAGTATTTTCATTGTTTATTAACTCCTTTTAGTTTGATATACATACATATATATATATTTATTATTATTATTGTTGTTGTTGTTATCTCTGCTTTTGAAGTATTTTTATTTTTAAGAGACAGGGCCTTACTGTGTCACCCAGGCTAGAGTGAAGTGGCATGATCATAGCTCACTGCAGGCTTGATTTCCTGAGCTCAAGTGATCCACCTGTCTCATCCACATGAGTAGGTTGACTATAGATATGCACCACCACAGCCAGCTAATTGAAAAAAATTTTTTGTAGGGATGGGATCTCACCATGTGCCCTAGAATGCTCTTAAACTCCTGACCTCAAATGATTCTTCCACCTTGGCCTCCCAAAGTATTGGGATTACAGGCATGAGCCACTGCAACTGGACATGCTTTTGAAGTCTCATTTGAAAAATATCTTCCAAGTCTGTTGTAAAGCATTTGCCCTATGTTTTGGGCTGATTACTTTTAATTATTTAATCCAGCTTGAGTTGATTTTTTGGTATATGGTGAGTGGTAGGGGTATAGTCTGATTCTTCTGCATATGGATATTCCGTATTTCCTGCGTCATTTATTGAGGAAACTGTCTTTTCCCCAAAGTGTATTCCTGGCACCTTTGAAAATCAGTTCGCTTTAGATGCATGAATGTATTTTGGCTTATCAGGCATATTAGTCTATATATCTATTTTGGTGCCAGTACAATAATATTTAGCTTTCTATAGCTTTGTCGTAAATTTTGAAGTAAGGTCGTGTATTGTCTCCAGATTTATTGTTTTTGCTCAGGATTGTTTTGGCTATTCAGGGTCCCTTGTGGTTTCATATAAATTTAGGATTCTTTTTTCTATTTCTGTGAAGAATGCTGTTGATGTTTTGATCAGAATTGCATTAAATTCGTAGATTGTTTGGGCTAGGATGGCCATTTTAATTATATGTTTTCCACCTATGAACACAAGATATCTTTTCATTTATTCACATGTAATTCTTTTTTCATCCATGCTTTGTAGTTTTAGTGTAGGCATATTTCTAGTTAAGTTCATTGCTAGGTATCTTAATTTTAATAAAAGACATCTAAATTGGAAAAGAGGAAGTCAAATGGTTCCTGTTTGCAGATAAAAAGATCTTACATATACAAAACCTGAACACAACACCAAAAAATAAATAAATAAAACACACACACAGGCACGCACAGACACACACACACACACACACACACACACAGCCCAAAATAACAAAACTGTTAGGACCAAATAAACAAATTCATTAAAGTTGCAGGATATAAAGCCAACATACAAAAATCAGTAGCATTTTTACTCTGATAACAAACAACTGAAATAAAAATTTCAAAATTCCATTCACAATAGCTACAAAAAGTAAGCCACTTCATTTAAAGTTTATGTTTGTATATGGTTCAAAGTGAGGTCTAACTTCATTTTCTCCCATGCACATTTCTAGTATTCCCAACCCTCTTTGGTGAGGAGACTGTTCTTTCCTTATTGTGTGTTCTTAGAACCCTTATTGAAGATAAATTTACTATATACGTGAGGATTTATCCCTGGGCGCTCTCATCTTTATATCATCTATAATAGTTGTCTATCTTTATGTGAGTACCACAGTTTTGATTATTATCACTTTGTAATATGTTTTAAAATCAGAAAGTAGATGTCTCTGTCTTTTTCTGCCCCTAAGATTGTTTGACTGTTTGTGATTTCTTGAAATTCCATAGACATTTTTGAATATTTTAATGCTTCTCTAAAGATATCTGTTGGTATTTTGATAGAGAGTACATTGAATCTGTAAATCACTTTGGATAGTATTGACATCTTAATAATATTGAGTCTTCAAACTCTTAAACCAGTGTGTGTTTGAGACTTTGTTATTTAATTTCTACATATTTGTAGACCTGCCAATTTTCTTTTCATTTTTAACTTCAAGCTTTATTCTGTTGTAGTCAAAGATAATACTTTGTGTGATTTCCATCAGTTTAAATTTGTTAAGACATTTTATGGCTTAAAAATTTGTCTATCTGGAATAATATACCATATGTGGTTAAAGATATTGTGTATTATGCTGTTGTTGGGTGAAAGGTTGTGTGTATATATTAGGTCTAATTGGTCTTTAGTGTTCAAGTCCTTTGTTTCCTTATTGATGTTTCTGTTTTTGGTGTTGTTCATTTTTGCATTACTGAAAGTGGGGTATGGAAGTCTCTTACTATTATTGTTCTGCTGGCTACTTCTTCAATTCTATAAAAGGTTGCTATGTATATATAGGAGCTATAACATTAGTTGCATATATGTTAATGCTTGTTACAGCTTTCTGGTCAGTAAACACTATTATTCTTATATAATGCCCTTTCTTGTATTTTGTGACAGCTTTTGATGAAATGTGTATTTTGTCTGACAGTATTTGATTTTATATTTAATTTCTTTTTTCTATGCTTTCACATTCAGCCCATGTGTGTTTTTATATCTAATGTGGGTCTTTTATTGAAAGCATAGAGTTGGATCTTGTTTATTGAACTTATTAAGCCAAATTTTGTCTTGTGAGTGATTTAATTTTTTTATATACAAAGTAATTACCTAAAGGGAATGACATTGCTTTTTTTTTTAATTTTTTAATTTTTTCTTTAGCTCTTGTAGCGTTTTTGTTCCTGTTTTCCTCTTGCTGTCTTCTTTAGTATTTTGCTGATTTTTTTTATAGTGACATGTTTTGATTCCTGTCTCATTTTTGTGTGTTTTTCTACTATAGGTATTTTTGTGGTTACCATAGACATAACACAAAACATCTTAAATTTATAAACTGTTAACTTTAATATGTGATAACCTGATAATAAATTTGTATTAACCTGATAACTTTAATAGCATACAAAAACCCTGCCTCTTTATGTCCCCTTATTGTATTTTATTGATGTCACAAATTATAACCTTTTGTACTGTGAATCCATTAACACAGATTTATGGTTATTTTCAAGTGTTTGTCTTTTCAAATGTATAGCAGAATTAAAAGTATTCTATATACTATTATTACAGTAATACAGAATACTTTATAATTACCTTAACCAAAAAACTTTACATTGTTACATGATTTTGTTTTCCTCCCTACCATCATTTTATTTTTCGGTGTAAAGGACTGACTCCTTTAGTATTTCTTGTATGACAGGTTTAATGGATATAAATTCATTTAGCTTTTACTTAAAATTCTTTATTTCTAATTCATTTTTAAAGTATAGTTTGGGCACATGTAGTGTTCACAGAAAGTAGTTGTCATTTTTTCATCACTTTCAATATATTATCCAACCATCTTCTGGCTTGTGAGTTTTTTTGATGAGACATCTGTTGATCATTTTATAAGAGTGGACTTGTACCTGCCTAGTCATCTTTTTCTGTCTGACTTCAAGATTCTCTTTGTAACTTTTGAATTTCTGATTATAATGTCCCGTGTGACTCTCTTTGTGTTGCTACTAATTAGAGTTAGTTGAAGTTTACATCTTAGGCCATTTTCTCCAATAAATTTGGAAAATTCTTAGTCATTATTACTTCAAATAAGTTTTCTGCTCTTTTCTCTCTTTTTTTTTGAGACAGAGTTTTGCTCTGTTGTCCAGGCTGGAGTTATGGCACAATCTTGGCTCACTGCAACCTCTGCCTCCCAGTTTCAAGCAATTCTCCTGCCTCAGGCTCCTGAGTAGCTGGGATTACAGGCATGCACCACCACGCCGGCTAATTTTGTGTTTTTTAGTAGAGACAGAGTTTCTCCATGTTGGTCAGGCTGGTCTTGAACTGCTGACCTCAGGTGATCCACTCGCCTTGGCTTCCCAAAGTGCTGGGATTACAGGTGTGAGCTGCTGCACCTGGCCTCTTCTCTTTCATTCTGGAATTCTCATGAATATACTGGCCTACTTGATAGTATTCCAAAGGTTTATTAGGCTCTGTCTTTTTTTCTTCATTTTTTTATCCTGTTTGCATCTTGACTCTACAATTTCAAATGACCTATTTTCAAGCTCGTTGGGGATTTTTTGCCTGCTATATCAAGTCTGCAGTGTACCTCATCTAGTGAATCTTTAAATTTAGTTTTTACTTCCACACTTTGTGTTTTTATAGTTTTAATCTATTTTCATCGTGCATTTTCTCTTTTAGTTTAGTTCCTTGTTCTCCTTTAATTGATTGAGCATTTTTAATATGGATATTTTGGACCATTATGTGGCTCATGCCTGTAATCCCAACTACTTTGGAGGTTGAAGTCAGAGGATTGTTTGAGGCTGGGAGTTTGAGACCTGCCTGAGCATTATAATGAGACTCTGTGTCTATAAAAAATAAATACCCTAGGTGTCATGGTGCATGCTTGTAATTTTAGGTACTCAGGAAGCTGAGGCAGGAGAATCAGGTAACTTCAGAATTTTATGGCTGCAGTGAGCTATGATTGTGGCACTGTTCCCTAGCCTGTTTTTTTTTTGTTTTTTTGTTTTTTAAAGAAATATCCCTTCAAATCTTTTGCCCATTTTTGATTGGATTATTAGGTTGTTACTTATAGAGTCGTTTGAGGTCCTTACATATTCTGATTATTAATCCTTTGTCAGATGGGTAGTTTGTCAATATTTTCTCCCATTCTGTGGGTTGTTTCTTCACTTTGTTGAGTATTTCTTTTGTTGTCCAGATGGTTTTTAACCTGACATGATCCCATGTGTTCATTTTTGCTCTGGTTGCCTGTGCTTTAGTATATTACTCAAGAAATTTTTACCCAAACCAGTGTCCTAGGGAATTTCCCTGATGTTTTCTTGTAGTAGTTTCATAGTTTGAAGTCTTAGATTTAAGTCCTTAATACATTCTGATCTGATTTTTGTATATGGTGAGAGACAGGGGTCTAGTTTGTTTTTTTTTTTTTTAATGAATAATTTGTCTTCATATATGTGGATATCCAGTTTTTTTAAGCACCAGTTATTGAAAACACTGTCCTTTCTTTAGTATATGTTCTTAACACCTTTGTTGAAAATTAGTCCACTCAAGATTTGTGGAATTGTTTTCTGGATTCTCTATTCTGTTCCATTGATCTCTGTGTCTGTTTTTATGCCAGTACTGTGCCATTTTGGTTACTATAGCTCTGCAGTGTAATTTCAAGTCTGGTAATGTGAATCCTTATGTTTTGTTCTTTTTGCTTAGGATAGCTTTGTGTGAGTCTTTTGTGGTTCCATATATATTTTAGGATTTTTTTTTGTATTTTTTTTGAAGGATATCATTGGTAGTTTGATAGGGATTGCACTGAATCTGTAGACTGTTTTGAGTAGTATAAACAATATTGATTCTTCCAGTCCATTGACATGGAATATCTTTCCTTTGTGCGTGTCTGTCCTCTTTTTTTTTTTTTTTTTTTTTTTTTTTTGAGATGGAGTCTCAACTGTGTTGCTAAGACTGGAGTGCCATGGCACGATCTCAGCTCACTGTAACCTCTGCCTCCCAGGTTCAAGTGATTCTCCTGTCACAGCCTCCTGAGTAGCTGGGACTATAGGCATGTGCCACCATGCTTGGTGAATTTTTTGTATTTTTAGTAGAGATGGGGTTTCACCATGTTGACTAGGCTGGTCTCGAACTCCTGACCTCAAGTGATCTGCCTGTCTCAGTCTCCCAAAGTGCTGGGATTACAGGTGTGAGCCACTGAACCCAGCCACCCTCTTCAATTTCTTTCATTCATCTTTTATAGTTTTCATTGTAGAGATCTTTCACTTACTTGGGTAAGTTAATGTTTAGGTATTTAATTTTATTTGTGGCTATTGTAAATGGAATTACTTTCTGATCTCTTTTTCAGATTGTTCCCTGTTGGCATATAGAAATGCTACTGATGTTTGTTTGTTCATTTTATATCCTGCAACTTTGTTTATCTGTTCTAATAGTTTTTGGTGGAGTCTTTAGATTTTTCTAAATACAAGACTATACCATCTGCAAACAAGGATAATTTGACTTCTTCCTTTCCAGTTTGGATGCCATTTAGTTTTTTCTCTTGTCTTCCTGCTGCTTTAGCTCACACTTCCGGTACTATGCTGAATAATAGTGGTGAAAGTGGGCATCCTTGTTATGTTTCAGATCTTTGAGAAAAGACTTTCAGGTTTTTTTTTTTTTTTCTTTTTTTCTCCTCCATTCAATATGATGCTAGCTATGCATCTGTCATATATGGTTTTTATTATTTTAAGCCATGTTCCTTTTATACCCAGCTTTTTGAAGGTTTTTTTAAATTATCAAAGGATGTTGAATTTTATTAAATGCCTTTTCAGCAGCAGTTGAAATGATCATATGATTTTGTCCTTCATTCTGTTGATATGATGTATCATATTGATTGATGGCATAAGATGAACCATTCTTGCATCCCTGGGATAAATCCCACTTTGTCATAATGAACAATCTTTGAATGTGTTGTTGAATTCTGTTTGCTAATATTTTGTTGATTATTTTTACATAAATATTTATTACAGATATTGGCCTATAGTTTTTATCCTTTGATGTATCTTTTTCTGATTTAGGTATTATGGTAATACTGGCCTCAAAGAATGAGCTTTGAAGTATTCCTTCCTCCTCTTATGTTTTGGAAGAGTTTTTGAGTAGGGTTGGTATTAGTTCTTTAAGTGTTTGGTAGAATTTAATGATGAAGCCATCAGGTCCTAGGCTTTTCTTTACTGGGAGGCTTTTTATTATGGCTTTGATCTTGTTACTTGTTATTGGTCTGTTCATGTTTTGGATTTCTTCCTTAATTAATCTTGGTAGGTTGTATATATCCAAGAACTTACCCATTTTTGCTGGATTTTCCAATTAATTGGCAGACAGTTGTTAATAGTAGCCACTTTTGAAATTCTGCAGTATCGGGTATAATGTCTCCTTTTTCATCTCCGATTTTATTTCGGTCTTCTTTTTTTCTTAGTCAAGCTAAAGGTTTATACACGTTATTTATCTGGTTAAAAAATCAACTTTTCATTTCATTGATCTTTTGTATTTTTTAATTTCAATTTTATTTATTTCTGCTGTGATCTTTATTATTATAATTTTTGGTTTGTTTTGCTGTTGTTTTTCAAGATGCAACTTTAGATTATTTGATTTTTTTTCTTTCTTTTTAGTTTTTTTTTTTTTTTTTTTTTTTTTTTGAGATGGAGTTTCGCTCTTGTTACCCATGCTGGAGTGCAATGGCGCGATCTCGGCTCACGGCAACCTCCGCCTCCTGGGTTCAGGCAATTCTCCTGCCTCAGCCTCCTGAGTAGCTGGGATTACAGGCACACGCCACCATGCCCAGCTAATTTTTTGTATTTTTAGTAGAGATGGGGTTTCACCGTGTTGACCAGGATAGTCTAGATCTCTTGACCTCATGATCCACCTGCCTCGGCCTCCCAAAGTGCTGGGATTACAGGCGTGAGCCACCGCGCCCGGCTTTCTTTCTTTTTTGATGTAAACACATTATCTATATATTTCTCTCTTAGTACTTCTTTTGCTGTATCCCATAGGTTTTGGTATGTGGTTTTTTTCATTATTTGTTTGAAGAAGTTTTTCAATTTCCTTCTTAATTTCTTTATTGATTCACTTTTCATTCAGGGCATACTGTTTAATTTCTATTTGTTTGTATAGTTTCCAAACTTCTTGTTACTGATTTCTAGTTATATTCCATTGTGAGCAGAAATGTTTGATATTATTTCACTTTTCTGAATGTTTTAAGTCTTGTTTTGTAACCTAAAATGTTGTGTATCTTTGAAAATTATGTGTTGAGAACAATCTGTGTTCTGTAGTCATTAGATGAAATGTTCTGTTAATATTTATTAGGTATATTTGACTTATAGTTCAAATTAAGTCTGATGTTTCTTTCATGATTTTCTGTCTGTAAGATCTGTACGGTGCTGAAAGTGGTGTGTTAAGTCTCAATTGCTGTTGTATTGGAGCCTCTCTTTTTAGCTGAATATGATTTGCTATATATGTCTCAGTGCTTTAGTGTAGGGTGCATGTATATTTAAAATTGTTATATTTTCTGGCTGAATTGATTCCTTTATCATCATAAAATGACTTCCTTTCTGTCTTCTTACAGTTTTTGTCTTGAGATATATTTTGTCTAAGTATAGCTTCTCCTGTTTTTTTTTTTTTTTTTTTCGCATTGAACATTTTTCCATTCCTTTATTTTCAGTCTTTGTGTATGTTTACAGTTGAAGCGTGTTTCTTGTAGGTAGCAGACCACTGGGTCTTTCTTGTTCTTTTTCTCACTCATTCTGTGTTATTTAATTGGAGTGCTTAGTGCATTTCCATTCAGTGTTATTATTGATAAGCATGTGTTTACTCCTGCTATTTTGTTATTTTCTGGTTTTGTATCTTCTCTTTCTTTTGCCCTTCCTGTCTTCATTTTAGTGAATGTGATTTTTCTTGGTGGTATAGTTTTTTGCTTTTTGTTGCATTGTTTATCTGTTCTATGTTGTTGTTTTTTTTTTAATTTGAGGTTACCATGAGGCTTACAAATACTATTTTATAGCCTATTATTTTTAACTGATGACCAAAACTAGCAAAAACTCTACCTTTAACTTTGTTTCCCCATTTTTAAACTTTGTTGGTTCTCTTTATGTCTTATTGTACTGTCTATGTCTTGAAACACTAGTGTAGTTGTACTGATTCATCAATGGATATTTCTACTTGAGTATTTTACACACCACAATTATCATAGTATATTCAGTTTTTCTCTGTGCTATTACCAATGAATTCTATGACTTCTTATTTATTGCTCATTAACATTCTCTTCTTACAGATGAAAGAGAATGCCCCTTAGTATTACTTGTAGGACAGGTCTGGTTTTGATGAAATCCCTCAGTGTTTGCCTGGGAAGGTTTTTTTTATTTTTCTCCTTCATGCTTATGGGATATTTTCACTGGTTACACTATTCTAGGGTAAAACCTTTGTTCCTTCAGCACATTAAATATGTCATGCTACTCTCTTCTGGCCTGTAAGGTTTCCACTGAAAGTCTGCTGCCAGACATACTACTAGAGTTTCATTGTATGCTGTTTCTTTTCTCTTGCTGCTTTTAGGATCCTTTATTCTTAATTTTTGGGAGTTTGATTATTAAATGTTTTGAGGTAGTCGTCTTTGAGTTCAATATGCTTTGCATTCTGTAACCTTATTGTACTTAGATATTGATACCTTTCTATGGATTTGGGAAGTTCTCTGATCATATTCCTTGAATAAACTTTCTATACCTATCTCTTTCTCTCTTTAAGGTGAATAACCCTTAGATTTGCCCTTTTCAGGCTTTTTTCTAGATCTTGTAGACCTGCTTCTTTTTTTTGTCTTCTCAATATATTTTCAAACTGCCTGTGTTCAAGCTCAATAATTTTTTCTTCTTCTTGATCAGTTTTGCTATTAAGAGACTTTGATGCATTCTTCAGTATGCCAGTTGCATTTTTAAACTTCAATTGCTGCTTGATTCCTTTTATTTTAATCTGTTTGTTCAATTTATCTGATAGAATCTGAATTCCTTCTTCATGTTATCTTTAATTTGTTTCCTCAACACAACTATTGTGAATTATCTGTCTGAAAAGTAACTTATTTTGTTTCTTCAGGATTGGTCTCTTATTCAGTTTGTTAGGTGAGGCCACATTTTCCTGGATGATTTTAATGTGTACATGTTTGTCTGTGTCTGGGCATTGATTGTAGCCTTCACAGTCCGGGCTTAGTGCCCACCCTTGTTGGGAAGGCTTCCTAGGAATTTGAAGGTACTTGGACCTCAAACTCAATAACATAGTTCTTGCAGACTCATAGAGGTACCATGTTGTTAATCTTGGTTAAAATCTGAATGAATTATCTGGATTACCAAGCAGAGACTCTTGTTCTCTTCCCTTAGTTTCTTCCAGACAAATGGAGTTCTCTGTCTTTGCTGTGCTACCTGGAGCTGGGGTGGGGGTGACACAAGCTTCCCTCTTGCCCCCACCACTGGGACTGTGGTAATTTAGATCTAAAGTGAGCACAGCACTGGGTCTCACCCAAGACGCAGTGTAATTACTGCTTGGGTACCACCTAAGTTTACTCAAGACCTTAGGGGTTTACAATCAGCAGGTGGCAACAAGCCAGGTTTGTGTCTCCGCAGGGCTATAAGTTCCCTTTGGCCCCAGGTGGGTCAAGAGATGTTGTGTGGGAGCCAGGTATTGAAGTCAAAAACCTTATTTATCTCATGTTCTATTCTCCTGCAGCTAAGCTGGCATTCAAATCACAAGACAACATCCTTCCCACTCCTCTTTCCCCTTGCTGCAGGCAGAGGAGCCTCATGCTCTCTGCCACCACCACCAGTCACCACCGCCAGTGCACAGGGGTTTTCACTGGGCTATCACTGATGTTCACTCAACACCCAAGCACCCTTTAGTCAGCTTGTGATGACCGCTTCCATGTCTGGGACTTACTCTTTGGCTTAGGGCAGGTCCAGAAATGCTGGCTTGGGGACCCAAGAGTCTGCTTGATTCTCTACCTCACTGTGGCCAAGCAGTGCAAAACAGAGTCCCCTTTGCTTTTTCCTCTTCTTTGCTGAAGCAGGCGTCTTTCACTATACCCACCACAGCGGGAAATGTTCTGGGTCACACCTGAAGCCAGTATATCTCAGAATCCAATGTTCATGATGTGTTACTGAAGTGTCACTGTTGGTTATTCAGAGACCAGCAGCTCCTAAGTCAGAAGGTGATGAATCCTGCCAGGTCTACGCTGTGACAGAGCAGCACTGGGTTCTATGTAGTCCTCTAGTCACTGTGCTCTCTGTCTCCGAAATGTACAGTTTTCTCCCAGCGTCATGCAGACACTCTTGAGGGGTAAGGGAGGGGTGGCACAAGCACTCCCTTTCCTCCACTGTTGGTGACTTAGTAGTTCACATGCCACTTTATTGTAGTAAGGTTATTGTAGTAAAGTTTGCATATCAGTTGAGGAAATAGGACCTCAAGTTTCTCACTCAACTGTTGTGTTCTTAACTTAGCATAATTTTGTATATTAGATTTATAAAATATATGTACCTGAATCTAGTAATTGGAATTCTTAAAATTTTTATATCTTTTCAGATATGTTTTCGCATTATAACAAGGACCTGTTGACAGAGCACTGCACAGAGGCGTCATTCCAAAAAGTGATACCGAGGACACATGAGAGCTGTGACCTTGAGAATTTACATATAAGGAAAAGGTGGAAAAGGGAGGAGTGTGAAGGGCACAGTGGGTGTTACGATGAAAAGACTTTTAAATATGATCAATTTGATGAGTCCTCTATTGAAAGTTTGTTTCACCAACAAATACTTTCTTCTTGTGCCAAAAGCTATAACTTTGATCAATATAGGAAGATCTTTACTCATTCATCATTGCTTAATCAACAACAGGAAATTGATATTTGGGGAAAACATCACATATATGATAAACCTTCAGTGTTCTTTGGGCAGGTCTCTACTCTAAATGGTTACCAAGATATTTTTATTGGAGACAAAAATTATCAGTGCAATAATTCTGATAAAATCTTGAACCAAAGGTCAAGCCCTAAAAATCATCAGGAAAATTATTTTCTAGAGAAACAATACAAATGTAAAGAATTTGAGAAAGTCTTTCTTCAGAGTATGCATGTGCAAGAGAAGCAAGAAGAGTCTTACAAATGTGATAAATGTGTAGAAGTTTGTACCCAGTCATTAAAACATATTCAACATCAGACCATCCCTATCAGAGAAGACTCACATAGATGTAATAAATATGATAAAGACCTTAGTCAATCATCAAATCTTAGAAAGCAGGTAATCCATAACGAAGAGAAACCATACAAATGTGAAAAATGTGGTGATAGCTTTAACCATAGTTTGTACCTTACTCAAAATCAGATCATTCCTACCGAAGAGAAAGCTTATAAATGGAAAGAATGTGGCCAAGTTTTTAACCTTAACTGTAGTTTATACCTTACTAAACATCAGCGAATTCATACTGGAGAAAACCTCTACAAATGTAAAGCATGTAGCAAATCTTTTACTCGTTCCTCCAATCTTACTGTGCATCAGAGAATTCATACTGGAGAGAAACCCTACAAATGTAAAGAATGTGGCAAAGCCTTTCGCTGTAGTTCATACCTTACTAAACATAAGCGAATTCATACTGGAGAGAAACCTTATAAATGTAAGGAATGTGGCAAAGCTTTTAACCGTAGTTCATGCCTTACTCAACATCAGACAACTCATACAGGAGAAAAACTTTACAAATGTAAAGTATGTAGCAAATCTTATGCTCGTTCTTCAAATCTTATTATGCATCAGAGAGTTCATACTGGAGAGAAGCCTTTTAAGTGTAAAGAATGTGGCAAAGTCTTTAGCCGTAGTTCATGCCTTACTCAACATCGGAAAATTCATACTGGAGAAAATCTTTACAAATGTAAAGTATGTGCCAAACCTTTTACTTGCTTCTCAAATCTTATTGTGCATGAGAGAATTCATACTGGAGAGAAACCCTATAAATGTAAAGAATGTGGCAAAGCCTTTCCTTATAGTTCACACCTTATTCGGCATCATAGAACTCATACTGGAGAAAAACCGTACAAATGTAAAGCATGTAGCAAATCTTTTAGTGACTCCTCAGGTCTTACTGTGCATCGGAGAAGTCATACTGGTGAGAAACCCTATACCTGTAAAGAATGTGGCAAAGCCTTTAGTTATAGTTCAGATGTTATTCAGCATCAGAGAATTCATACTGGCCAGAGACCCTACAAATGTGAAGAATGTGGCAAAGCCTTTAACTATAGGTCATACCTCACTACTCATCGGAGAAGTCATACTGGAGAGAGACCCTACAAATGTGAGGTATGTGGCAAAGCCTTTAACTCTAGGTCATACCTCACTACCCATCGGAGAAGTCATACTGGAGAGAGACCCTACAAATGTCAAGAATGTGGCAAAGCCTTTAATTATAGGTCATACCTCACTACACATCAGAGAAGTCATACTGGAGAGAGACCTTATAAATGTGAAGAATGCGGCAAAGCCTTTAACTCTAGGTCATACCTCACTGCACATCAGAGAAGTCATACTAGAGAAAAACTTTAAAAATGTAAAACACGGAGCAAATTTTTTACTTGTTAGCTATGTCTTATTGTGCATCAGATAATTTGTATGGGAGTGAAACCCTACAAGGGTTAAGAATGTGCATAACCTTTAACCATTTTTCAAGCCTTAGACAACAGCAGAGAATATAAACTGGAAAAAAGCCACACAGATATTAAAAATGTGGCAAATTATTTAAACCGTGCTTAACCCTTACTCAAGGTAATCCATACTAGAGAAACAGTATAGATATAAAAATGTGAAAAGTTTTACTCAAGATATCAAATTTATGAGTCACCTAGGGGTTCATAGAAGAAGTTTGCAGATGTGATAAATGTGAGGAAGTATTTAATAAAAAATGAAGTCTAAATGTGTCAGAATTTACTCAAGAAAGGACTGAAGCACAGACACTTTCAGCCTTTACTCTAAATAAGAGTATTTTTTATACAGAATAAAGGCAAAATAATTAGATAATTTATTTGCTTATATGTTTTAAAGTAGCAAGAACATTGATATTTTGACAGGTACATTTCATGGATACTTCATTTGTATTTACAGTATTCAAGGTTTTTGGAAAGCAAATATTATTTATATAATTCAGCTCTCAAATCCATTGCTGCATTTCCTGAATCCATGTTGTTCGTTTGAACATATGTGTTCTGTTTTTTTCTGCATCAGAACAATGTGAGATCCGTCTACAGTAGGTGAACATCATTATTATCCACATTTTTCATGGGAGTTTAATGCCAAATGTAAAACACATGAAGAGAATATTTAAAAATATGCTCTTTGTGTTTGAATAAAGTGTTAATGGATGTAAACAGATGATATGTGTTTAGAGCATTTTTCTGTATTAGAGTAAGAGGGATATTCTGAATTTTTAAGACAAATTACTTCACCAATTCCCGTAAGTAAAAGAAAACAAAGTTCATTTAAACCAGGGGTCCCCATTCCCCAGGCTGCACACTGGTACTGGTCTGTGTGGTCTGTTAGAAACTGGGCAGCACAGCAGGATGTGAGTGGTGGGTGAATGAGCATTACCACCTGAGCTCTGCCTCCTCTCAGATGAGTGGTGTTATTAGATTTTCACAAACCCTATTGTGAACTGTGCATGTGAGGGATCTAGGTTTGTGCACCTTAGGAGACTTCAACTAATGCCTGATGATCTGAGATAGAATATTTCATACCGAAACCATCTCTTTCCTTGCCGGTTTGTAGAAAAATTGTATTCCATGAAACCAGTCCCTGGTACCAAAAAGGTTAGAAACCACTGATTAAAGTACTAACATATCTTTAAAATAGAATAAAGTAGGTATCTTTAGTATTATTTGATGTGATAGAAGACAGTGAAAGAGTTGAATATATGATGTGTTGAAAATAGCATCTTCACCTGTATCAGGGAAATACGAAGATAGTTCCTGTCAACATTCACTAAGTAATTAGCCTCACTTTAAAAAAATGTAGAAACAGAACTGCAAGATTAGTATATTGGGAAAAAAGAATGCTTCTTGAGTACTTGCAACTGTATTTTGACCAGGAAAAATATAGTGGATTTTAAAATGCTTTGCTTAGACTATGGGTGAACTTAATTTCTCTTAATAAAATTAGATAGTTTTTAATGTTTTAACACTGATGTACAATGAATGAAATGTACTGTCACTAATGTTAAACTATTCTGTCTTATCTAAGATTGTGGTCAACAGATGAAAATAATATACTATGGGATAACTGTGAAATGTCTTCCCCAATATTTCTTTTTTTGGAGGACTTAAACTTTCAGTAATTTGGAAAATAGTTTTCTCATAGTGACTATCTTGTTATGAGTAGATTAATGCAGATAAAACTGAAAGATCACAACTTAGCAACAAATGTTTTACATTCGTTTGAGAGCCAGTTTGTAAGTAGTTCACCAAAAGGTGTTGGGTTAAAGCAGTGGTTTGAATTAATTATATAGCATTCATGTAACAGAATACAACTCAGCCATACAAAGAAACAAAGAACTAAAGCTCACACCCCAGATGAATCTCATAGACCTCCTAAATGAAAAAAGCTAGACATAAAATTGTGTTTTGTGTTGAGCATGATGGCTCATGCCTGTAATCCCAGCACTTCGGGAGGCTGAGGCAGGCAGATCATGAAATTAGGAGTTTGAGACCAGCCTGACCAACATGATGAAACCCCATCTCTACTAAAAAAAAAAAAACCCAAAAAATTAGCCGGGCATAGTGGTGCATGCCTGTAATCCCAGCTACTCAGGAGGCTGAGGCAGGAGAATCGCTTGAACCCGGGAGGTGGAGGTTGAAGTGAGATATCATGCCACTGGGTGACAGTGAGACTGCATCTCTAAAAAAAAATTGTGTTTTGTGTATTTATGTATTGTATTATTTCAGGCAAAATAAACCTATGGTGAAATAAATCACATTGATAGCCTCTGGTTGAGGAAAAAAAGATTCCTGGGACAAAACACAAGTGAATTTTTTGAAGATGATGAAAATGTTCTGTTTCTAAACTAGGTGAAGGTCATACGGGTTCATTTATTTGTCAAAAATTTATAGCTAGAGTTTGTGTCAGCCAGTTGGTGCTGTGGAGTCTATTTCGTTTGGGTTGGGACCTCATTCCTTGGGTTGGGACTTCACCTCACTGAAGTTCTGGCAGTCTCTAGAAGAGATGTGATGATCTTGTCCCAGACCCCAAGAGTGGTTTCTTGGATCTCACACAGGAAAGAATTCTTGGTGAGTTGCAGAGTAAAGTAAAGTTATAATAGTTAATTAGAGATTACTCAGTTACAGAGTAGTACAGCTTCAGAAAACAAGAAGAGGAATGCCTTGCAGTGAGAAGAGATAATTTATTGAAAGCTACTCTGTTAGGGTAGGCCTTCCTCAGAAAGCAGGAGGAGAAATCACCCATTTCAAATGGTTATAGAGGTGAAGAACAGTGTACTTTATTACAGAGGCTTGTAATCAGCTTGTGACAGGCTATGAGTATTGTTACTTTTCTATGTTACTATTGATTTTAGCAAGAATTTATGAGTGTATTATTTTTAAAGGAAAACTTAATGCTTTTTGTTCTTAAAATACTGTGACATTTTTATAAGTTCTGAGTTTTATTTAGTTAACATCATTACCTCAGTGTCTCAAGCATAAATATCTTGGGACCAAGAGTGACCAAGCCCCTTGGAAAGTAATCCAGCAGGTTTGGCTTTTTTTTTTTGGAGACAGAGTCTCACTCAGTTGCCCAGACTGGAATGCAATGGTGTGATCTTGGCTCACTGCAACCTCTGCTTCCCAGCTCAAGCCATTCTTCTGCCTCAGCCTCCAGAGTAGCTGGGATTACAGGCACCCACCACCACACCTGGCTAATTTTTGTATTTTTAGTGGAGACAGGGTCTCCCCATGTTGGTTAGGCTGTTCTTGAACACCTGACCTCAGGTCATCTGCCCACCTTGGCCTCCCAAATTGCTGGGATTATAGGCATGAGCCACCATGCCCAGCCACAAGTTTGGCTTTACTTTGCCTTTATTCAAGATAGTGTCACTGGTTGGGATACTTCTGGCAGGTTTAGCATGATTGTTATCTGAGAGCTGTCTATCACACTGCAGTGAAGCAGGGTGGTGAGCAACGACTGAGGTTTTAACAGCTCCTCATTTGGCTACAGAGGTCCAGCTAGCAGCAAAAGCAAAAGTATAATAACTTGAGTAGTAAATACAATTAAGAAAAGGATTGTTAAAGAGCTCTACAGTCAAATGTTGACTTATTAAAACTGATATTTAGTCTATGTACATACTTGTATGCATTATTTTAAGATTCTCTGTAAAACAATCAGTCAAATGAATTCTGTTTCTCCATTTACTTCTGTCTTTCCTTTCTCTCACCACTCCAAATGCCACATGAGGGGACCCCCCAAGAAAAGATTGCTAACAGAATTCTAGCCTAGAATCACTTAAGGAAAACAGAAAAGCAGGTTCCTCCCAAAAGGAAACTGCTTTTTCTCATGAGGCCCTCAGAGTTGTAAGCAGACAGATTCCTCTGAGGTCTAACACTCTGCCCTTTTTTTTGTATTGCATCACTTGATCTCCTTGGCTTTGGGGGATATGAGAGATTACATTGTATATCATGAGAGAACTTGACTAGGTGCATGTAATTGCTGGTGAGTCATTGGCAAGAGCTGTGGTGTTAGAGGCTGACAGCAGTTGCTTACACTAAATGTTTATCACTCTAGAGAGTTGCTTATTTCTTTGGGTGGTTGGATAGAAAAAGCATGGTTTGGAAACTAGAGTCTACAGAAACATTCCCACCCACCTCATTGAGGGGTAGGACACCCATGTGGGATGGACTCTTCATAGTGTGTGCTAACTGGCATAGGATTGCCCACCAACCTCAAAGGAATGTCCCTCTACTGAGGCGCACCGTGGAATCATTGAACTGTCCAGTCCTCTGGCATTTCCTCTCTTTTGGGAGCTCAGAATTCAATGTAAAAATAGGATTCTTGATTTTTGGGGATCTAAGTGTTATGCCTTCCAGCTGTTCCTGCTTTGCACGTATTTAAATATTAAGCTCTAAAAACTGCATGCATGCTTTCTTTGCTTTATTAAGTGGCCCCACCCTGAAGCCAGCAATCTAAGAAACAAGCTAAGTTAAGAAGCCCACCTTTCCAACTAAATCAGTCTCCAAAACGTGCAACTTTCTGACATTTAGCTGGCTGGTTTGATACTCTTTGAAAAAAAAAAAAGCTTTAGAAAACAAACTCAGAAATGCTTTTCTCCAGGACCTGGGAACAATGTATTTGAAATGTAAATATGAAAAAAGATAGTGCCCTATTTCACAATTTTGCAGTAGGATAGAAGCCTAATTTTATCAGGAACTTAGCTCCAAGTTGCAAAACGATTTTCTGTCACAAAGATTAGAAGCTTATTTTTCCATATTTAATAAAGCCAATTGCCAAACTTAGATCATCTTTCTGGTTACCAGGTGAATTTGGGATAAATTATGGCAGCTGGTGCTGTCAAGTCTTCCTACTTGAGGACTATTATTATTAATCTTGACATATATGTTTTATAACTCAAACCAGATTATGATGTTTAAACACTGTTTGCCTCTGAGGCACATCACATTCTGTTTTGAGTTATACAAAACAGTTTTATCTCTCTTCGACCTTTGCAGAAAGGCATTCTAGATTGGGAGACAATTTTGTTTTAATTATTTTCCCAAGCACTGTTCAGAAATACAAGATCAAATATAAAAGGTACCCACCAGGCTTCCTACTAGAAGGACCTTTGACAAATACTCAGCAAATTTTCTCTCAGGCTTTCCCCCAAGCCACAATTGTTCAGTGAAGATCTTGCCTGCCTTCAAAATCTGAATGTAGTATGATCTCGCTGCCCATTTGGATTCTGCAGTTTCATCTGGGGCACAGTTAGAAAAGATTTGTAATAAAATAACCTCAAAAAGTGGCAATCATCAGTTCCAGCCATGTCTTTCAATGCACCTGGAGACTTTATAATAGAAATTGATTCAGAGAACATGGGGCCTGGAAGCCCAATCAGACAAGTACCTGTGCATTGAGTTGGCCTCTTCCACTTCCCTGCCTCTCTAGGGACCTAAGTTTGCACCTCTAAATTTTGAATGCAGGACCTGGGGCTCTTCAAAATGCTCTATAGTAGCCTTCCTGGGAGGAGTCTCTTCTCCAACTTTTCTGTCAAACCCAGGAATACAGAACAGGTGTGATCCCCACAGAATTTGCATATAAGGGGAATTTGTCTCCCCCTGAGATTCATAAAAAAGGAGCAGCCTTCAGTCAGGATTATAAAAAATGCAGTGCAGACCTGTCTTGTATCATGAGAGATCAATATATACTCCATAAAGCAGGAGGATGGCTCAAGGTGGGTCCCCCAGAATTTTTTAGAGTTTGTTCATGGACCTGCTGCCATTGCGTGAAGGGCTTCTGGTGGTCAGTGTAGAATCTGTAAGTGTAAACAAGCATTAATATCAAAACCAGCACTTCCAGGAACACCAGAACCTGCCTTGTTTAGAATGTTAAATATATCTTTTCCAAAAAATTGGCCAGCATATCTAATCAAAATATTATAACTATACATTAAACCTTACATAGAAAGATGTTAAAATTCTGTTAAACTTTCCTAAATTTTGTTTATCTAAATGAGTCGCCATGTTGTCAAAGAAATCTCAAGAACATAATATTCCTCTTTTGGGATTCTCATGAATGGTTTGGCCACAGTCAAGGAGAGAACACTGGAGTGTCTGAGAGCATGGGTCTTGACTAATTTTAATCACGGCTCCTAAGCACAGAGGACATACCCTCCATTTCATTCCTGATGGAATATTTGATGTAGTTCATATTACTATAATCTTGTTACTGTAATACACAGAAATAGAAGGTTAAAAGACCTTTAAATCTTTTAGGAAGAAAAACTGTTATATTTTGCTCATCTTTTTGGGTTTTGTGGTCAGAAGCATGCACTGGCAGACAGGATTTTTAAAGTTTCTGATTATTTGTAGCTCAGGATTTGTGTCCAGTGTTTTTCTGTGTCCTAACCCTGCAGTTACCTTCTCTGGCTCATGTTTTTCTCACATGAGCCGATAATAAAATGTCTTGAGATTGTCAGTCTCTGTGATTTCCAATGTATTTTACTGTGTTAAATAATGAAAGGAAAAATAATAATGAAAGAGTAAGTATACACATGCCATGGTGGTTTGCTGCCTCCATCCCCCCATCACCTACATTAGGTATTTCTCCCAATGTTATCCCTCCCCAATCTCCCCAACCCTTGTTATCCCTCCCCTAGTCCCCCATCCCCAACAGACCCCAATGTGTGATGTTCCCTTCCCTGTGTCCATGTGTTCTCATTGTTCAACACCCATCTATGAGTGAGAACATGCAGTGTTTGGTTTTCTGTTCTTGTGTCAGTTTGCTGAGAATGATGGTTTCCAGATTTATCCATGTCCCTGCAAAGGACATGAACTCATCCTTCTTTATGACTGCATAGTATTCCGTGGTGTATATGTGCCACATTTTCTTTATCCAGTCTATCATTGATGGGCATTTGGGTTGGTTCCAGGTCTTTGCTATTGTAAACATGGCATGCGTATACCTGTGTAACAATCCTGCAAGATCTGCACATGTCACCCAGAACTTAAAGTTTAAAAAGAGAATAAAACAAACAAAAATCAAGAATACTAGATGCATTTCAGTTTTTTGATGGCATCTAAAGTATCATAATTATTATCTTGCCATTTGTATTTTACACAAATATTTAACAAAACCGTTCTAGCCAGGAAGGACGATTCCCTTTTCTGATATTTCCAGCTGTGTTTCTTGGGTTGCCACTATTGCCACTGAATGAAAAAAACCTTTCCTTCACCAAACCAGGTAATCTGCAGTTCGCATAATTGCTTTGTGCTGTTGATGAGTAGTCATGTTTTTCAATGCTATTTATAAAATACAGTAAAATTGATGAGGAATATGATGCTTTTGATTGTTACACTAATAAAACACAGGACATTTTGTGATATATAGCTATACTTAAATATGTCAGAAGAATGCAAGTAACAATATTATTCATAAAATTATGTTGCAGAATTCTAAATTCTGGCTCATGTGCCTGATGCACAGCTGAGGCCAAACAGTGTCACTGGTGCTTGAAGATAGAGAAAGGCTTATTCAGTGGGGCCAAAGAAAGAGTGTAGGAGAGAAAATTTCTCAAATCCACCTGAAAAAAAGAAGAAGCATCAGGGGATATTTATTCATCTAGAAGATAAGGAAAGGGGAGTTTAAGGGAATTGAGAGGAAAAGTCTGTATTTCTTCAGTTTCAGATAACTTGACCAACAAGACTTCTCGGTGTCATCAGCTGGTAACAATGTCCTTCAAGGCATGTATTTCTTCTGCAAAATGTTTTTGTGACCCTCTTGCTTGACAAAGAAAATTATCTCTTCCTGCTTGACAGAGAACAGTACCTCAACAATTTATAATTTTATTGTAGAAACAAGGGATGCTCGCTTTTGTGCAAGCAAGCAAGCATTTAATTATACATTTTATTATTTCAGTCACTAAAAATGCTGGGGTGCTGAAATCTCAAGGGGCTTGGTTATAATACAACACTAAACAGTAGATATTATTATAAAACTGAGGAAATAAATCTTGTAAAACTTTATTTTTGTCTAAGATAACATTCCATAATACAAAATAACATTGGTTTTGGAAATGGCTCGTTTCTTTCTTTGAAGTCCTTATTTTTTTCTGACATTTGATCTAAGCACATAGACTTTATGATTAGTTTTTAGTTTCTCGTTCCCTTGATGATGTTTTTCCTAACATTTCCATGATTGCATAGATGCGTTCACGCTTGCAATATCATAAACAAGCTAAGATGAAAGTAAGAATAAGGAAGATGAACTTGATCTGCATTATCTGTCTCTGAAAGTACTCACGCGCTTCACCATCAGCCCAAGGACAAACTGTCACTGCTCAGAGCAACCTGAGATGTGCATTCAGATCCACATGTTTATATGGTATCAGACAGGACCCAATTCTCCTCCATGCTCATTCCAATCTATGTGACCTCTATGGATTTTTCTTCTTTTGCTTTTCTCCCAGGTTTGCATCATGTTTTCAGATCCTATGATTATTTCATGCTGCCGTTGATGGATTCAGCAGGTAAAACTACCACACACACGGTTACATCCTAAAAACAGAAAGACAGCTACTAACTCTGTAGTATAAGTATTTGGATACTCTATATGTAATTCATTATGTGAAATTTGCATACTGACTATCTTATACTTTATTTATACACGGGAGGATGACAATGCAGAAACGAGGTACCTGCCAGGAAGCAGCATCCTGGGGAGACGCTGAAAAGAGATGCTAGGTCGGCCAGGGAGGCTGCTGGCATCTGAAACCAGAGCTCTGGATGGAAGTCTTCGCTGGGACAGGGAGTCACGGCCGTACTCAACAGGGCAGAGTCCATCTGAGGGGACTCCTGTTAAACAGTGGCCTCAGAAGACAAAGCAACTTGGCAAGATGACACTGAAACCTGGACATGCACAGGACGCTGCATGGAAAGGGCCTCTGTGTGCACCAGGCTTCTCCTGACAGTCACTGCTGCTCACACCATGGTCATGACCTTCAGGGCTGTGGGTTGGAAACTGCAGATCTTCTCCAGGGCATTGAAGGTCTTAATATGGCACAGTTTGAGCACGGGGGACAGAAGTGGTCTTGAGCTTACAGGGGCTTTATTAGTTTCAAAGAATTTCATAATTTCTGCTTTAATTTCATTGTTTACCCAAAAGTCATTCAGGAGCGTGTTGTTTAATTTCCAAGTAATTGTATGGTTTTGATCAATTTTCTTAGTATTAATTTCTATTTTTCTTGCTCTGTGGTCTGTGAGTGTGGCTGGTATGATTTGTTAAAAATTTGCTGAGGATTATTTTATGTCTAATGTGCAGTCAGTCTTAGAATATGCGTGCCATGTGCAGATGAGAAGAATGTGTATTCTGGTGTTTGGGGGAAGAGAGTTCTGTAGATGTCTATTAGGTTCATTTGGTCAAGTGGTGAGTTCAGGTTTTAAATACTTTTGTTAGTTTTCTACCTCAGTGATGTATCTACTAACTCTAAATTAGTTGTTGAAGTCTCCCACTATTGTGCAGTTATCTAAGTTTCTCACAGGTCTCTAAGAATTTGCTTCATGAACCTGGGTACTTCTGTGATATGGGACTGTATGTTTATGATGTAAATATGATGTAAAGCCTGTTATTTTCTGATATTAGTATACCGACCACCTTTCCTTTGGTGACTATTTGCATGTAATACCCTTTTTGATTCTTTCACTTTTAAACAATTTGAGCTTTTCAATGTTATGTAGACAGCATACGGTTAGATGACGGTTTCTATTACCCTTTCTGTGCTAGTAATTGGCACAGAGTGACAAGTTAGACAAAGAAGCAAGATCCGATGATATGCTGTCTTTGAGAGAAACATCTCACAGGCAATGATACCTGTAGCCTCAAAGAAAAGGGATGGAGAAAACTCCACCAAGACAACAGAACAAAGGCTGGGATTCTTATTTTAATTCCAGACAAAACAGACTCCAAATTAACAAAGATCAAAAAAGACAAAGAAGGACATTACATCATGGTAAAGAACTCAAAAATAAAGGGTATTACATGCAAATAGTCACCAAAGGAAAGGTGGTCGGTATACTAATATCAGAAAATAACAGGCTTTACATCAAAGTTGTAACAAGAGACAAAGGGCATTATAAATTGATAATAGGGTCAATCCAGTAAGAAGATATAAAAATTATAAGCATATGCATATGTTACAGAAGGACCCTCAAATATATGAAATATATTAAATATCCAATGTTAAAAATTGACAGAATTAAGAGAAAATGAACAGTTCTACAATAACAAATGAATACCTCGATATCACACTTTCAACAATAAATAGACACTGACCATCAGACAGAACATCAATAAAGATACAACATACCAGAATCTCTGGGACACAGCTAAAGCAGTGTTAAGAGAGAGAAATTTATACACTACACACCCTCATCAAAAAGTTATAAAGATCTGAAATTGACAATCTAACATCACAACTGGAGGAACTAGAGAAATAGGAGCAAACCAACCCTAGAGCCAGTAGGAGACAAGTAATAACCAAAATCAGATCTGAACTGAAGGAAACTGAGATCAAAAAAGCCCATATAATCAAAATTCAGAAGTTGGTTATTTAAAAAAAATTAATAAGTTAAGTAGACTACTAGCTAGAAGAGTAGAAAAAAAGAAAAGTTTCAAATAAAGAATAAAAAAAGGGGGACAATACCACTAATTTCACAGAAATACAAAATACCCTAAGAGACAACTACAAATTTCTGTGCAGAAAAGCTAGAAAACCACTGATGCCACAGAAATACAAAATATCCTGAGACAACTACAAAATTCTGTGCACACAAGCTAGAAAACCTAGAAGAAATAGATACATTCCTATAAACATACAGCCTCCCAAGACTTAACCAGAAAGAAATTGAATCCCTGAACAGACCAATAATGAGTTCCAATCAGTAAGAAAATGACTACCCACCAGAAAAGTTCCAGGACCAGATGGATTCACAGCAAAATTTTACTAGATGTGTAAAGAATAGCTGATATGATTCCTATTGAAATTATTTTTAAAAATTGAGGAGGAAGGACTCTTCTCTAACTCATTCTATGAGGCCAACGTTATTATCATATCAAAACCTGACAGAGACAAAGCAATGTTATGTAGACTGCATACAGTTAGATGATGGTTTATATTATCCATTCTGTGCTAGTAATTGGCACAGAGTGACAAGTTAGGCAAAGAAGCAAGATCCCATGATATGCTGTCTTTGAGGGAAACATCTCACAGGCAATGATACCTGTAGCCTCAAAGAAAAGGGATAGAGAAAACTCCACCAAGCAAACAGAAAAAAGGCTGGGATTCTTATTTTAATTCCAGACAAAACAGACTTCAAATTAACAAAGAAAGAAATCTTCAGGCCAATATTCTTGATGAACATAGAAATATCCTCAATCAAATACTAGTAAACAGAATTTAGCAGCACATCAAAAAGCTAATTCACCATGATCAAGTAGGCTTTATCCCTGGGATGCAAGGTTGGTTCATCGTACACAAATCAAAACAAGTGATTCACCACATAAACAGAACCCAAACCAAAAACTACATGATCATCTCAATAGATGCAGAAAAAAAGCTTTTGATAGGATTCAATGCTCCTTAATGTTAAAAACTGTAAACAAATTAGGCATTGAAGAAACGTATCACTAAATAATAAAACTCTTCTGTGACAAACTCACAGCCAGCATTATCCTAAATGAGTGAAAGCCAGAGGCATTCCCCAAGAGAACCAGAACAAGACAGGGATGCCCTCTCCTATCACTTCTATTCAATATAGTACTGGAAGTCTTAGTCACAGAAATCAGGCATGAGAAAGAAATAAAAGGCATCCAAATAGGAAGAGAGGAAGTCAAACTATCACTGTTTGTAGACAATATAATTCTATACCTAGGAAACCCCATAGTATCCCCCAAAATTCCTAGACTTGATAAACTTCAGCAAATCTCAGGATACAAAATCAATGGACAAAAATCAGTAGCATTCCCATACACCAACAACAACCAAACTGACAGCCAAATCAAAAATGCAATTCTTTTCATAAGAGCCACAAAAAGAAAAAAAAACCTATGCAGCTAACAAATTATGTAAAACATCTCCACAATGAGAATGCAGCTAACAAATTATATAAAAAATCTCCACAATGAGAATTGCAGAACACTGCTCAAAGTAATTAGAGATGACACAAACGAACAGAAAAACATTTCACGCTCTTAGAATCAGTATTGTTAAAATGGCCATACTGCTCATGACAATTTACAGATTCAATGCTATTTCTATCAAACTGCCAATGACATTCTTCATAGAATTAGAAACAACTGTTTTAAAATTCATATGAAACAAAAAAACTCCAAGTAGCCAAGGTAAACCTAAGAAAAATGAACAAAGCTGGAGACATCACATTCCCTGACTTCAAACTATATTATACAGTAACTAAAGCACCATGGTACTGGTACAAAAGTAGACACATGGACCAATAGAACAAAATAGAGATCCAAAAATAATGTCATATACCTTCAATCTTCTCATCTTCAATAAAATTGACCAAAACAAGCAATGAGGAAAAGATTCCCTATGCAAAAATGGTACTGGGATAATGAGCTAGCCATGTACAGATGAGTAAAACTGGACCCATCCCTTACACCATATACAAAAATCAACTCAAAGTGAATTAAATATATAAATGTAAAATCTAAAACTGTAAAAAAAACCCTGAACATAATCTAGGATACACCATTCTGGACATAGGCCTTGGCAAATATTTTATTATGATAAAGACATCAAAAGCAATTGTAACAAAAATAAAAACTGACAAATGGGACCCAATTAAACTAAAGAGCTTCTGCACAGAAAAGGGAACTATCAACAGAGTAAACAGAAAAACTACAGAATGGGAAAATTATATTTGCAAACTATGCATCTGACCAAGGTCTAATATTCAGAATACATAAGAAATTTGAATACAGTAAAGTAAAAAAAAAAAAATCCCATTAATAAGTGGGCAAAGGACATGAACAGACACTTCTCAAGACACACATAGCCAATGGGCATATGAAAAAATGCTCAACATCAGTAATCATTAGAGAAATGCAAATCAAAACCACAATAAGATACCATCTCACACGAGTCAGAATGGCTTTTATTAAAAAGTTTTTTTTTTTTTTTTTAAAAGATGCTGGCAGAGTTGTGGAGAAAAAGGAATGCTTATATATGGCTGGTGGGAATGTAAATTACTTTAGCCACTGTGGAAAGCAGTTTGGCAATTTCTGAAAGAACTCAAGGAAGAATTGCCGTTCAACCTCATAATCCCCTTATTGGGTATATACCCAAAGGAATGTAAATTGTTCTACCACAAAGACACATACACATATATGTTAATCGCAGCACTATTCACAATAGCAAAGACACGGAATCAGTCTATATGTCCATCAGTGATAGGATAAAGAAAACATAGTACATATACACTATGGAATACTGCACAGCTATAAAAATTAATATCATGTCCTTTGCAGCAACATAGATGGAGCTGGAGGCCATTATCTTAAGCTAACTAGCACAGGAACAGAAAACCAAATATCACATGTTCTCATTTATTAGGGGGAGGTAAACATTCAATATGTATGGATACAAAGAAGGGAACAGCAGACATCAGGACCTACTAGAGGGTGGAGGGTAGGAGTAGGATGAGGACAAAAGCTACCTCTCAGGTACCATGTTTATTATCTGGTTGATGAAACAATCTGTACACCAAATTCCTGTGACACACAAGTTACCTATATAACAAATCTGCACATGTACCCCTGGACCTAAAATAAACTCTTTAAAAAGAAAGAAGAGAATCAAAGTAATAGTCTACAAAACTGAATACCAGAGAAGGGAGTAACGTAGGGAAAAAGGGCCAAAACATGGTTTAGCACACATAGAAAATGAATAGAAAAATGAGAGAAGTCCTTTCTTGTGAGTAATCACTTTAATATAAATGGGTTAAGCTATTCAATGAACACCACCGAATGGATAATAGAAACCATCATCTAACCATATGCTGCCTACACAACATTGAAAAGCTCATATTGTTTGAAAGTGAAAGGATCAAAAAGGGTATTACATGCAAATAGTCACCAAAGGAAAGGTGGTCGGTATGCTAATATCAGAAAATAACAGGCTTTACATCAAAGTTGTAACAAGAGACAAAGAGCATTATGTATTGACAATAGGGTCAATCCACTAAGAATAATTATTAGCATATGCATATGTTACAGAAGGACCCTCAAATATATGAAATATATTAAATATACAATGTTAAAAATGACAGAATTTGAGAGAAAATGAACAGTTCTACAGTAACAAATAAATACCTCAATACCACACTTTCAACAATAAATAGACACCAACCATCAGACAGACCGGGGACTGGTACAACACTATGATCAAACTAGACCTAAGAAATACATATATGAAACACTTGAGCCACCCCTACAATGAAAGCAGAATATTTACTTTTCAAGTGCACATGGAACAATTTCCAGGATACATGATACATCATTAGGTCACAAAACAACTCTGAAATTTAAAATGATTATAACTATGCAAAGAATATTCTCTGGTCAAATGGAATAACATGAGAAATCAATATCAAAAGGAAAACTAGAAAATTTGTAAATAGATTTAAATAAAACAATACACTCAAAGAAAGAGAAATCATAATTTTTGGGGGGACAAAGAGAAATCATAATTTTTTTTTTTGAGATGGAGTCTCACTCTGTCACCTAACCTGGAGTGCAGTGGCACAATCATGGCTCACTGCAACCTCCGCCTCCTGGGTTCAAGTGATTCTCCTGCCTCAGCCTCCCGAGTAGCTGAGATTACAGGCGCCTGGCTAATTTTTTGTAGTTTTAGTAGAGATGGGGTTTCACCATGTTGGCCAGACTGGTCTGGAACCCCTTGCCTCAAGTGATCTGCCCACCTCAGACTCCTAAAGTGCTGGGATTACAGATGTGAGCCACCACACCCTGCCGATAATTAACATTTAAAAATACTTTGATACAAATAATGTTAAAAATTAACCTATCAAAATTTAAGAAATACAGCGAAAAGAGAAATAACAGGCAAATTTATAACTGTTAATGTTTACATCAAAAAGAGATTAGCCTAACTCTCTACTTAAATGAATAAGTAAAAGAACAAATTAAATGTAAACTGACATGAGGGTAATAAAATTAGAGCTCAGATCAGATAAACACAGTATCCAAAGACAAAACATTAATCAAAACTTTTTTGAAGATTTTTTTTTTTTTTGAGACGCAGTTTCGCTCTTGTTACTCAGGCTGGAGTGCAATGGCGCAATCTCGGCCCACTGCAACCCCCGCCTCCTGGGTTCAAGTAATTCTCCTGCCTCAGCCTCCCGAGTAGCTGGGACTACAGGCGCGTGCTACCATGCCCAGCTAATTTTTGTATTTTTAGTAGAGACGGGGTTTCACTATGTTGACCAGGATGGCCTCGATTTCTTGACCTCGAGATCCACCCGCCTCAGCCTCCTAATGATTTTTAATGTCAACAAACTTTAGCTAAAAAAGGAAGAGAAGAATTAAGTTAATAAAATGACTAATAACAGATGTTACATTACTACAGGCCTTATAGAAATAAGGAGGATAAAAAGAGGATACTATGAACAACTGTATGCCAAAAACCTAGATTTAAATAGGCAAACAAAGAAAATACAAAAAATGACGTTAGAAATAGAAAATATAATGAGGCAAATCTGATGCAAGAAATCAAATCCACAAACAGGAAATGCTCAACTAAGAGAAGACCAGGCCCAGATGGCTTCACTGAATTCTACCAAACATTTATAAAAGAATCAACTACTCTTCTAAATCTCCTCTGCACAAAGAGGAGGAGAAAACACTTCCTGACTCATTTTATGATGTTATGATTGTCTTGATATCAAGGCTATAAAAAGACACTAGAAAATAGAAAACATCATACCAACCTCCCTTAGAAATATAAATGTAAAAATAATAAATACAATGCTAGCAAACTTAATTCAGGGGATAATTAAAATGTTATATATCATGAACACATGGGCTTTATTCTAGGAATGAAAAGGTATTTCAACATAAAATATCAATCAATTTAACATGCAATACACCACATTAACAAAAAAAGACAATTTTAGTTGATGCGTGATAGGCATTTTACAAAATCCAATAGCCATTAGTGGAAAAAAACAATAAATTAGAAATAGAAGAGGGTTCTGTAACCTGATATAGGTAATTTATGAGAACCACACAGCTAAGATCATACTCAATGGTTGAACACTAAACTCTCTCTTCTTGGGATCGGAAGAAAGACAAAATGCCTAATTTTGCCACTTCTACTGAATATCATGCTGATAGGTTTAGCCAGAACATTTGGTCACAAAATTATTAAAAAGCATGTAACTTGGAAAACAAAATGTAATACTGTTTTTTTGCAGGTGGACTGATATAGAAAACCTTTAAGAAAATGATAAAATAACTATTAAAACTAAAATTTAGCAAATAATATCAGCACAATAACAATATTTTATTCCTGTATACTAGCCATAATCATTCTGAAAAATATAAACACTATTACATTTACAATAGCATCAAAAAGAATAAAATAGGTATCATCAAAAATATGGGGTAGGGAACTGCAAGGTCTTATTCCCACCACAAAACCATCACAAAATAAACCAAAAATGTCCAAGCCAAACTGTACAGAACTCTACAGAACAGATCAGCCTGGGGCAATGAAGCAAATGCTGAATATAATAAAAGACAACTTAAAAAATGGTAGAAAACAGTGGTGTATGTTTTCATTGCAATTGCCTTATTTTCTCTCTGCCTTAGCCACAGTTGTTATGACAGCAACATGTTTTTCCAGTGTGGCATCCTAGTGCCTGGTCACAGAAGGAGAAGAGGAGACCCTACTCACAAATTATGTGTTTGCATATTCAAATTTGTCTCAGGGATACCTGAAATATTGAAACAAGGCACTCATTCCTGTTTGCATAGCTGAGAAATCAAGAGAAAAGTAGTGATCCTTGCTCAAATATTGTTTAGGAGAATAAAAACAACTGCAGCAACACAGTAACCTGGGAATAAGATAATGATTAATCTTTAAACAAAAACAGACAAAATAGACAGCTGCTATGTTCTAAATGTGCCTTCTTTAAAATTCACGTGGCAGCTTAATCTCCAATGCAATAATATTGACAGGTTGGACATTTAGGAGGTGATTAAGTCGTGAGGGTTTCTCTCTTGTAACTGGGATGAATGCCAGTACAACAGAGGCTTCACACAGTGTTTGGTCCTTTTGCCCATCTGCCTTTCACCATTTGAGAATACAGCAGTAAGATGCCATGGGAAGCAGAAAATAATTTTTACATGACAACAAACTTACCAGTGCCTTGATCTTGAACTTCTCTGCCTCCAGAACAATGAGAAATAAATTTCCATTATTTACAAATTTCCTAGTCTCAAGTATTTTTCTATAGCAGTATAAACAGACTAAGAAAATAGTTTAACATCTGAGATGAAAAGTTGCAAAGAGAATGAAAAGTGACATCAGAAACATGAAAGACTTGGAAGCTCCAGAGTCTGGCCCCCATGGCAACATCAAATGTACAACTACAGGCTGAGTAAAATACCTTTATAGCCACTCTAAAAGCTAGTTAATCAATGTCAAGAAAAAGACATACTAAAAATGGTAGAAATTTTTGTGTCCTTTTAGCTTATCCTTGCCCCAACCTCTTCCTGCATGGTGTAACAGTCAGAGGAAGTGTGGTCCAAGTCCCAGTTCCCACCATTATGAAAATGAACAGCACGTAGCTTGATTGAAATGTTCGAGTTTGTGTGTGGCCTACCCAAAAGACTGGGTTCTGTCTCCCCTGACTTAGAGTTTAGACAAAGAAAGGTGGCATGGTGTGGATGTCAGATTAGGTTCGATGGAAGGAGAGAGTGCTGCTCTGATAAGCAAAAACTGCTGAGGGATACTAAGATCCTCAGACACCCATGAAAAAGAAATGACAGAGGAATATAATGGCAAATCTAAGACACTGGGAACAAGCTTGGGTGAGAATCTTTTAAAAAACTAAGACAGTTAAATGTAGATAAGAAATATTGAAGAAAATAATAAAAACCACAACACAGGCCCAGACAGTTCCAGGCCTAGAAAATACCTGATAATTCCTTATGTCTTCACTCTAGGATAAACTCAATGCTTAGAGGCCTGCTAATTAGTAAAGGTCTTTCTTACCAGTCTACAAATAATGGGAGATGTGGTTGCTTTGCTTCATACCAAATTTTGACAAAAGATTACAAGGCAAACCAAACAAACAAACAAAAAAACGGAAAACATGATCCACTGAAAGAGAAAAATGGATATCCACAAACCCTATAGAAACACAGATATTTGGTGATAAGATAAAGACTTTAAAATAACTGTCTTAAATATGTTAAATGTCTAAAGGAAAATATGGGCAAATAACTAAAAGATATCAGAAAAGCAATATATTAAGAAAATGAGAGTGTTCATAAAGAGAGATTAGAAAAATAACCAAAGAGAGACCCAGGCATATTGAAAGAGAAGTTTTACAAGATATGTAACCAACCATCAGGGAAACATGAATCATAAACACAATGAGACATCATCTTATCTCAGTTGTGATGGCTATGATTGAAAAAAAAATTACAAATGCTGGTATGTGGACAAAGAGAAACATTTATACACTATTGGTGGACATTTAAATTAGAACAGCATTAGGAAACACAGTATAAAGATTCCTTGAATATTATCAATGGAACTACCAAATGATTCACCAAATCCAGTGCTGGATATATATGCCCAAAACAGTAATCAGTATATTGAAGAGACATCTCCACTTCCATATCTAGTACTATTTACAAGAGCTAAGACATGGAATCAACCTAAGTGTCTATCAGTGGATAAATGAATTTACAAACATGGCACACATACACAGTGAAACACTATCCAGTCATAAAAAGAATAAGATTCTTTCTTTTGCAGCAACATGAATGAAACTGAAGGGCGTTGTGTTAAGTGAAATAAACCAGATATCAAAAAAGATAATACTGCATGTGTTCACTTATTTGTGGAATCTTAAAAAGTTTGATCTCACGGAAGTATGAGTGGAATGGTAGTTACTAAAGGCTAGAGGGAGCAAGAGAGGGGGGAACAAGAAGAGACTGGTTGATGAGCACAAAGTTATAGTTAGGTAGGAGGAATCTATTCCAGTGCACAGTAGGGTGACTATAGTTAAAATATTTGTATTACATATTTTAAAATAGCCAGGAGACAGAATTCTGAATGTTCTGTTTTGAATTTTGAACAATTCTGAATTTCTTCATTAATAAATGTATGGAGTGATGGATATAAATCCCCTAATTTGATTATACACAATGTAAACAATGTATCAAAGCATCACACTGTACCCCATCTATATATACTACTATGGTGTCAACTAAAAACAAAATTGAAAACAAGAAAAATGAGATCATCAGCTAAACTTCTGCCCTCTAATTATACAGAAAGACATACACATACAGAGAATTGCAACTCACCAGAAGAGAAACCCATAAGCTAAACCTTCAGTAACAATCACTACTGGGGTGGGAAACCAGCACTGTAATTGAGGAATTGCTGAGGGCTGAGAGTGGACAAGTTTAAGAGTTAACTCCAGAGGGGCCAGCCTTAGATCCTAGTTTTCACTTTTGAGAGTTTAAAAAAAATAATAATTTTTGATTTGTTTTAGATGGAGTCTGGCTCTGTCGCCTAGGCTGGAGTGCAGTGGCATAATCCCAGCTCACTGCAACCTCTGCCTCCCGGGGTCAAGCAACTCTCCTGCCTCAGCTTCCTGGGTAGCTGGGATTACAGGAACCCACCACCAAGACCAGCTAATTTTTCTTGTATTTTTAGTAGAGACGGTTCACCATGTTGACCAGGCTGGTTCAGAAGACCTGACCTCAAGTAATCCTCCCAAAGTGCTGGGATTACAGGTATGAGATTACGGGTATGGGATTACACTGTGCCCGGCCCTACCTTTGAGAGTTTTATTTTCAGAGGTCTTACCAGATTCTCACAGTATAGGTAGAAAAATCTACCGTGTTTCTGACATAGGGAAGGGAAATATACCCATTTTAAAAGTCACTCAGTGTACTCTGTTCTTACCAAGCTCTGCCAGGTGTAAAACTGTTTTAGCAGAGTTGAACCTAGTGGGGTTTTGTCAGAGGTTAACCAAGCTGAGGTAAGGGAAACAGCCATCTTAAGACTCCTCTAGTTTTCAGTGGGGTAGAAGAGAAATATTCTACTTTGGACCACTAGAACCCTTCATGTGAGGGAAGGGACATAAGCAACTCCCATACTTTCTAGCCTTTCTGTTAAACCTAGAGGATGGGAAACGTGAAGTGTTATCTTATTTTCTAAGATAACAGCACAGAGACACAGACTCACTAAAAGTCCCAAACTCACAGGGGTTAAAATGAAGATCTCTTTCTGTGCTCAATAAATGCAACTGAATAAATTAATGGAGGGGCAGGAGTGAAAGCAACTTTCATTTTGCTCCCAATATCTGCTGTTCTGAGATGTATCCTCCGGAGGACTGAACACTTTGCCTATGTAGATCTTATAGAAATCACATTTTTCTGATTTCCGCAAAGACTATTTTTTATCTAATTATGACCCTAAAAACTAGAGACCACTGAGTGACATATATGAAGAACACTGTTTCACTGGAAGCAGCAGGAATATACCGGGAAATTTGACTTTGCATTTTACTCATTTTGAAGGTCGGATTATTGGGAGACATGTGTTGTTTAAAGAACTGAGAATATCAAACACACTGAGCCAGAGTAGATGAGCTCACATATGAAAAAGTGTGGAGCACAGCTGTTCCTATTGTGTTTTGCAAAATTATTTAAGTTCCTTTTTCCCTAAGGTAACTTCCTTTTCCGTCATAACATGTGTACATATTGTCCTCCTTCTTCAGTTGACATAAAAATTATAGGCCTGGAGGGAGATGAGCTGATGGCATTGTTTTCTTATAACGATACCCTGTGAGCCTCATCCTTCATATGTGGACTCACTCCAGGACTTACTGGGGAAATGTCTATCTCAGCATTATTAACAGCAGAAGTGCAAGACACAGGTGAGTGATAGAATGAGACAGGATTTCTTCACTGAAGTGCTGGAGAATCATCTCATAATTCATATTTCAGTGAATAATAAGTACAGTAGATATTTCCAAATCAAAAGGTTAGTTTTATAAATCTTAAGAAGTCATAAATGTGCTAATTTTAAACAGAATCTTGGTAGTTTTGTAGTATTGTATTTGTGTTGCAATTGTATTTTACTGTTTCTTACTTTTCTTAGTTGAATTTATGATGCTCTTAGGTTAAATTTCATATTTCATAACAAGAACTCTGAGCTAATTCTGAACAATTCAGTCATTCTTTTTTAAATTTTAAAATACCTCAGTATATTTATAATATGTATAACTGTTTAAAATAAATGTCATAAAACATGAAATTACTTTTTAACATTTTATATGACTTAACTTTTAGCAAATGACCATAAAATTATTTTGTTCTATTACGTTACATTAATGCTAATACAGATATGTTTCTGGTTGTTAAAATCTGTCTGGTGTTCATGTTGTCATTTATTACATTTTAAAATAATTAGTGTGCATAGGTTAGCTACTATAGTTAGTGCCCTGTACCTGGTCCCCTTAGGTTTAAGAGGTATAGGAGCTTGTAATATTAACCATGATTGCAAGTACTTAAATTCAATTTGAATCTTTAGTAATTTATTAACAAACTAAATTTTATAAAATGTTCTCCGTATTAGCAAGAGTAACATTTTTTATTTTTTATTCTATTTATTTATATTTATTTATTTTTTGAGATGAAGTCTCACTCTGTCACCCAGGCTGGAGTGCAGTGGTACGATCTTGGCTCACTGCAACCTCCACCTCCCAGGCTCAGGCAATTCTTCTGCCTCAGCCTCCTGAGTGGCAGAGATTACAGGCGTGTGCCACCACGCCCAGCTAATTTTTGCATTTTTAGTAGAGAAAGGTTTCACCATGTTGGTCAGGCTGGTCTCGAACTCCTGACCTTATGATCCACCTGCCTTGGCCTCCCAAAGCGCTGGGATTACAGGCGTGAACCACCACACCCGGCCAAGTACCATTTATTATTATGAGAAAATAATTATTTGCAAAGTTTGAAGGATGTAGCATTCCTTTTTTATTTAAAAAAGTCATGTAAATTGTGTATCCGTATAGTCTCTGAAAGTTTCAAATTTGTAATCTGCTTATTGAAACTTATATTCACAAATGTGACAAGCATATTTCACTTTTGTCGTCAAAATTGACAAGTTAGCATCATCTGATTTCCGTAGGGATAGTGCCTTCATATCGTCTATGTTTCCTACATGAAGGCCCAGAGAATGGAGTAAGATTAACTAGAAACAGGAAAAAAAAAATGATGATTGTCCATTTGTGATCAATGAGAGCACAAACCCATCAAGAAAAATTTGCAGTACAAAATCATTGTGTCTGCGAATGTTAGACAAAGATATTAAAGCACTTTAAATGCTGCAAAGTTCTGCATTTTATGCATTTAGGGTAGAGGATAATGTCAGAAAGAACCTCAGTTGCTTTTAGTCAGCATACATAAAGAGAAAAGATGCATTTCTTCTCATTTCAATTCCCATGTGGAAATTTTCCTTCAAATTTAATTTTTGACACAGTTAATAAGTGTGACTTATAATCTCTTTCCTGTGATACACAGGGATATCATGGTTTTAAAAAAAGCCTTGCAAGCCTTGAGGAAAGAAGGGTATCATACTCATATCTTCATGGTTGAGGTGATCAGAAAACGAACAAAATATAAACTAAAAATGTTTCCATACAATTTTTAGAATTTTTCAAAATTGGCCACACATGGTTGTAGACCACATCTGTCCCATGATTTTTGGGCCTCTAATTCTGCACTGATAATTTCCCTGCTTATGCTTCTCCCCAAGTCAGCTGAGAATCAAATGTCTTGGAATTAGCAATAGGCTTGTCAGCAAGAGCTGTGTTTTCAGCTGTACCCCAAAATAGGTTTAATTTTTTTTTGGTATTAATTTTATTCTATTTTCTGTATAACTTGAAGTACATAAAGGTTTATTTCCACAGGCCTCAGGAAATGGGTAGAAATCACAGGACAATCTCTCTTCCCACCAAAAAAAGTTGCCTATTTTGGTGTTTGAAAATAGGTTTAATTTCTAAAGAATTGTTGATACATTACAGTCATTCAATGATATCTAATGCTTATGATAGTTGTTCTTTCGGCATTTGTGTATTTTATAAAGACGTGTTGAAGGCACTAACTTTGGTGGAAAATAAGTTTTTCTTTTCTGAATTTTCCAGCTGATTTTTTGAGGTTGACACATATTGCCACTTATCAATTAACCCTCTCAAGTTGACACCCAAAATACTCATTATCATTTTTTGCTATTAAGGCAAATCACAAGTCTTAAAAGATGATGCAACTAATGTAGGAAAATTTGTGATGAAAAGAACACTTTTGATATAATAATAAAAGGTTTTCTTCAAATGAATTATATTTTAAATCTCTAATAGGCAGAGTGAAATAATATTCCAATGATATTGCCTATAAAAATAAAAGTTAAATGTTATCATGAAGATATGAAAACAGACTTTTATCTAACTACTTTTTAGTCAAAAGAACACCGTCATTCAATGCAAATAGCTCTCGGATTTCTATAAATGACTTCTATCTTTCATTATGCCCCTTCTCTGTTCTTCAGATGTCTGATCTAAGCCCACGCGCTTTATGGTGTCTTTTGCTCCTAGTACATTTAATGGTGTTATTTCTTTACCATTATTCACGATTATGTCTCCACTTTGGAACTTACAATATTGAGAACAGTCCTAGGGGAAAGCCAGTATAATGACAGTAAACTTGATCTGCATTGATTGTTCCTGGTTGTGCTGAGAGGCTTCATCCTCAGCTCTGGCCATCTCTAGTTGTCAATTCTCATAGTGAGAGCTAAAATGTTCATTCTCACTTTACATTTTTTAGTGTATCAAATATAACTCATTTTTTATTGCATTCTGACCAAAATGTAGGTAACCTCTCATTGATATTTCTTCTGTTTTATGACTTCCAATTTGTTAACATATTTTAGCAAATCCTATGACTTTTTCATAATGGAGTTGTCAGAATTATGTTTTTTAAACTTTCTGAAAGTTTAAAATGTGGATAAGAATCAATAACTTTTTGATATGTTGAAAGCAACCATCAGTTTAGTTCTGACATTTGAGATAACATTTTAAATGCATAATAAAAAAGAGTTATTGAAATCAATTATTTTACACCATAATCCATGGGAACCATGGTTCTTTCCTGGCCTGGCTCAATAGCCATACCCCACAGATTGTCATGGAGAAACATAACATTTGAGAATACAGAAAATTAAGTCCTTTTTAATGTGTGATGGTCACTTCCAGGGTGAAGGATATGAATTAGAGGAGATGAGCTGAATATCTGTCGGTAGTGAAGAAAAGAAATACTGAAATTATTTTTGACATTACTTCATGTAATTATTTGTCCTGTCTGTTTCTAATGTATGGCTTATAACCTAGCAAATATACTAATAAAATTACATAAAGATAGTTAATAAAACATTGTACACATATGATTAGTCCATGTCCAACTATTCTGTTAGTAGTACTAGAGTGTGAGTTTAATATCTGAAGAACATTAAGCTATTAATTTAATATGATTCCACCACTGCTTCTGGCTCCACATTCCTAGTACAACCAAACTGCTAACAGTGCCAATGTATGCTGCTAGGCACTCTCTGTATTTTGGTTCTTGCAACTAAAATAAATGTGTTCCCTTACTAGAGTAAACCTTTGAAGAAATCACTTAACCAACTATGTCATCATGCAGACACTAAAAATCTATAAAATCATACACATTAGGCAACTTTAGAGCAATTTTTACTACACCAATACTTTGTGATTATTAGGCAGAAATGTGAATTGTCAAAAATTTGGCATTGTCTGCCTATGTATATTTATGGGACAGTAGAGTGATAAGTGACCTGGAATATAGAGTTGGACACACATCTCCTAGGAATCTGAGTACATATGGTGGTTTCTATTTCTTCATGTCATGAAGATAAACTGTTCTAAGTCCTGGATTAAATTCAATTGCTAAAAAATGATGCCCAAATTCAAGTTAAGTAACATGAAATAGCAACTGCAAAATTCTTTTCTGAAAATTTACAAGATATTCTGGTATTAGAAATATTCTGAGAAAACCTCAGGGGAATTATCTCAGTTATTGGAGAGGTTATTTTTTTTCTGGGCATATGAGAATATCCTATAGTAAGTGACATCTTAGGAAAAAGATCAACATAGGTTATTTTGATGCAACCTCATGGTTGTCATAAAATGATTATGTGCTTTTTTTTCTTGACAATCGAGTGGTGGCAATCTTGTACTGAGAGGAAGAGAGTCTCATAAGACATCTCTGGGATGGACAGTAAAGTTGGAGAAAGCCAGGACCATTTTTAGATGAAGTTAGTAGAGTTTGGTAAGCAAAATATTGACCCCTAAAGATGTCCATGTGAATTCTCATACTGCGAATATATTACAATTCATGGCAATGGAAATATAAGGTTTCAGATAAAATCACGATCGCTAATTTTCTGATTAAAAATAAAGAGATTATCATGAATTATTTTAGAGGATTCAGCAAAGTCACCAGAGTCTAAGACCATAGAAGAGTCATGAGGAATAGGATGTGTCCAGTTGATGGGGTGTGAGAAAGCGCCAACTGGATTTTTAAAAATTATTAATTTTAGTTATTCTTTTTACATTACGATTCACTTCAACTGTTGTTGAATTGCTTAGTAATTTTATATGTCCCTCACAATTCTGGGTGCTAAATATAAAATGAGGGAATATAAGGCAATGATACCATTGCCTTGGTATGATAGAAGTTGAGAAATTGTGCACTGCTCACAGGCATAGATGTGTCAATGTTTTATTTATATAAGTTATTTAATGTAGAAAATAGTGCCAAGGCTGGATTATGCAGAATTTATATGAGGTATCCAAAGCTAACCAAAAAGAAGTGGTAAAAATTAAAATGATAATGATAATCATACGGATCGCTAAAGAAAAAATCATTGGTAATGAGAAATCTATTTTTTCCCAGCTTAGGATATATGTTTCTTTGCCATTAAGATGAACACACTTTCCATTTACCTTGTGCTTAAAAATGTCTTTTTGTCCCAAGCTGCCATTGGACTTTCAGCCAACAGCTTATGTCTTTTCTTCCACATTTTCACATTCGTTCAGCATCACAAACCTAAGCCCCATGACCTGATCAGCTGTCATTTGGCCTTCATTCATGTACTGATGTTCCTCACTGTAGTGGATCTTTTGCCTTCAGGTCTGTTTGATTCACATTTTGGGAATTACATCAAATGTAAGTCAGTGTTCTACATAAACAGAGTAATGAGGGGCCTAAGTATCTGTACCACCTGCCTCCTGAGTGTCCACCAAGCCAGCACCATCAGCCCTAGAAATGTCTGGTTGGCAAGATTTAAACATAAATTCACAAATAACATTGTCAGTGTCATCTTTTTGTTTTGGCCACTCAATTTGTCTTTCAGTAGTAACATAATACTCTTCACTGTGGCTTCTTCCAACATGTCCCAGACCAATCTGCTTCAGATCACTAAATACTGCTCACTTTCTCCCATGAACTACATCATCAGGGGAGTGTTTTTCACTCTGACAATATCAAGAGATTTCTGCCTTTTAGGAGTTACCCTTCTCTCAGGCATGTACATGGTGATCCTTTTGTCCAGGCATCAGAGGCGATCCCAGCGCCTCCACAGCACCAATCTATCCCCAAGATCCTCACCAGAGAAAAAAGCAACTCAGACCATCGTGTTGCTGGTCGGTTTCTTTGTGATCATGTATTCAGTGGATGTTATCATCTCATCCTTTTCAACCTTGTTATGGACGTATAACCCAGAGGTCCTGAATGTGCAGAACCTGGTGGACAATGCCTATGCTACTGTTGCTCCATTTATACAAATTGGCTCTAACAGAAGACTAGGTGATACTCTTCAAAATATGCAATCGGAGTGCTATAAACTTTTAACAAGTTAGGTGAAAAAATTTCTAAAAAATAAATTCTTCTATAAATTGTTTAAATAATCCCAAATTTATTTTATTTGATTTAAATAAAATGTATGGAATCACACTTTGATTACCTTTAAATACCTTTGAAATGGATGCATTTAGGGACTATGTAATTTCTTTAGTTCAGTGTCCACCATGAGTTGATATTCCCCTATCAAGACTTTTACACACTTACCTTCATTTAACCTAGGTAGAAAAAATATTTTTGTTGTCTTGAAGCATACTCTTAACAATCTTCCACCGGTAGTCAAATTTCTCAATATTTTTACTTTTGAAAATATTTTAATCTACTTGTATTTATAAAAGGTACTCTAACTGCATATCCATCTATCTTTTATGCCATGCTTGTTCACTCAAACTTTCTGGACTGAAAAAAATTCTCTCAATTTGGATTTTATGTTTACAATAGCAAAGACCTGGAACCAACCCAAATGCCCATTGACGATAGACTGGATAGGGAAAATGTGGCACATATACACCATGGAATATTATGCAGCCATCAGAAACGATGAGTTTGGGTCCTTTGTAGGGACATGGATGAACCTGGAAACCATCATTCTCAGCAAACTGACAGAAGAGCAGAAGATCAAACACCGCATGTTCTCACTCATAGGCGGGTGTTGAACAATGAGAACACATGGACACAGGGAGGGGAGCACTACACACTGGGGTCAGTTGGGGGGAAATAGGGGAGGGAGGGTGGGGGGTGGGAAGCTGGGGAGAGATAGCAAGGGGAGAAATGCCAGATGTAGGTGATGGGGAGGAAGGCAGCAAATCACACTGCCACGTGTGTTCCTATGCAACAATTTTGCATGTTCTTCACATGTACCCCAAAATGTAAAATGCAATAAAATAAATAAGAAAAAAAAAAGTATTTATTTTTAAAGGGTTTTAAATAAAATTTATATGTGGTGAGATATTATTTTACTCATGCTTAATATTTTCTTACCTTTATTGGGGAATGATTGATAAATAAAATTATATATATTTAAGATGCACAATGTGATGTTTTGACATATGTGTGCATTGTGAAATTATTACCACAATCAAGCTAAATACACATCCATCACTTCCTATAGTTATTGTATGTTGTCTGTGTGATGAGAACATTGAAGATATACTTTCTTAATAAAATTCACTATTGTAATACCTTATTATTAACTATAGTCTCAATGCTGTACATTAGGTTTCTAGCATTCAATCATAGAAACTGTTTTGCGCCAATTGACCAACATCTCATTACCACAAACCCCATCTTCTGATCACCAACATTCTACTTTCTGTAACTATACTTCAAACCCTTTTAAAATTTTACAGAGTTATCAATGTGTAGCATAGATAACTCAGTGTTTATCTTTCTGCATCTGGCTTACTTCACTCAGCATAATATCCTCAAGGTTGATCTATGTTTTTGCAAATGGCAAGATTTTCTCTTTTTTCAAAAGCCTGAATTGTTTTCTTATTGGAGACACAGTTTCTCTCTGTTGCCCAGGCAGGAGTGCAGTGACATGATTATAGCTCATTGGAACCTCAAACTCCTAGGTTCAAATAATCCTCTTATCTTAGCCTCCCAAGTAGTTAAGACAACAGGTGTATACAACCATGCCCAACTTATTTGTAGAGATGGAGTCTTGCTATATTACTCTTGCTGATTAGAACTCCTGTCCTCAAGCAATCCTTCCATCACAGCCTCCCAAAGCACTGGTATTATAGGCATGAACCACCACACCCAGCTATATAACATTTTCTTTATTCACCTACATGTTGATGGATATTTTGATTGCTTTCATATCTTGTCTATTGCAAATAATGCTTCAATAAAGAAGAGCGAAGATATGTTTTGAAGATAGTGATTTTATTTTTTTGATTATATATCCAGAAGTAAGATTGCTAGATAAAATGATGGTTTTATCTTTAATTTTTTGCTGAAGCTCCATATTGTTTTTTATAACTGCTTTAACAATTTACTATTCCGGTGTTAGTGGTGCTTTTTCACCCATAAATTTGGGAAGAAGACAATAATTTCCACATTAAAGACTCCAGCACTGTCCTGGAGGTATTATCTGGAGAAACTATACAACAGAGATAAATAAGTTTTTCCAGATTGTAAAAAAAAAAAAAAAAAAAAAAGAGTAAAACTATTTTTGTTGTAAATGACATAATCTTCTAAACAAAAATATTTTAAAAACTCACTAAAATACCACTAGAGTTAATAAACAATATTATCAGTATCATGAGATATAAGATCCATATACTAAAGTAGATTGTACTTTAAATAAAGGCAATCAACAATAAAAATAAAATGAAGAAAACAATTCCGCTTATCATCACATCAAAAAGGAGTGTTTAGGAGCAGTCCTACGTGAACATTTTCTTACCCTTGCTTGTGGGACAACTCTAATGGTGTTGAACTAGAGAAGAAATTTGAGTAGTCAGCAGCGTTCTTAGGAATGGACAATAGAAAAGAGATTGGACTATACAGAAGACTGGACTCTGTCTTCACTGACTTAGAGTTTAGACAAAGAATGGTGGCATAGCTTGGATGTTGGATTAGATTCTATGGAAGGAGAGAGAGAGCTGCTCTGAAATGTAAAAACTGCAGAAAAATAGTAAGATCCTCAGACACCTATGAAAAAAATTAAAAAGTTATATAATGGTGAATATAAGGCCCTAGGAAAAAGCTTGGGTGAAACCCTTTTAAAAAATTAAGAGAGTTAAATGTACATAAGAAATATTGAAGAAAAGAATAAAAGCCATTCCACAGGCCCAGATAGTTCCAGGCCTAGAAAATACCTGAGAATTACTTATGCTTTCACCTTCGGACAAACTCCATGTATAGAGACCAGCTAATTAGTAAACGTCTTCCTGACCAATCTACAAATAATGGGAGATATTGCTGCTTTGCTTCCTACCAAATTTTTGGCAAAGATTACAAGGCATATGAAAAAAGGGGGAAAAAAAAAGAAAACAGTCATTTTTGGTAAATTTTATATATGCGCATATTGCTGAACTCTCTTATTAATTCTAAAAGCATTTCAGCTGATTCTCTCCGTTTGCATTTAGGCAACAGAGAGGTTAGAGTAGATTCTAGGAGTGAAGATCTTCAACTTTCCTCAACGTGTAGAAGCCTCTGTTGTTGACTCATTCTTACCTGAGCCGAAAAACAATGGTAGCAGTAACATGCTGACAGGATGAAACTTAGATGAATAAAATTGTACTAATCTAAAAAAAAAAAAAAAAAAAAAAAAAAAAAAAAAGAGAAAAACATGATCTATTGAAAGGGAGAAATGAATATCCACACACTATACAGAAATACAGACATTCAAGTACTAAAGACTTTAAAATAACTGTCTTAAATATGCTCAAAGGTCTAAAGGAAAACATGGACAAATAACTAAAAGATATCAGAAAAACAATAAGAAAATAGGATTATTCACAAAGAGAGATTATAAAAATAACCAAAGAGATACCAGAGTTGAAAAATGCAGTAAGTCAATAGAAAAATTTACTACAGATGTGCAACTCTGAACTTGAGTAAGCAGAAGAAAGAGTCAGCAAACTGGAATATAGATAAGTTGGAATTATTGAATTTGAAGGACAAAATTATTTTAGAAAGAAATGGTGGAAAAGATTGAAGAGAACTGAAGGGACTTTAGGGATGTCATCAAATGGGCTAATATATGCATTATGGGTATTCCAGCAGGAGTAGAGAGATAGAAAGGGGCAGACAATTTATTTAAAGAAATACTGAATGAACACTTCCCAAATTTCAGGAAAGATATTAAAAAATCAGTTTTCTATATATTAATTAAAATAAACCTTAAGTTTCACACCAATACATTTAAAGCAAGCTGTTAAAAGGCAAACATAATAAGAATATTGAAAATAATAAGAAAAGAATGATTCATTACATGCAAGGAATCATCGAAAAGATTACTGGCAGATCTCCCAGTAGCAACATTGTAGGAAGAAAGTAGTGAGATGATATATTTAGAGGTATAAAAGAAAACAACCATAAAAACAAATAAAAACAGAAAACAAAACAAAGCAAAACTTTTACATCTGATGAAATTTTTCTTCAAAAATGAGGGAGAAATTAAGACATTTCCAGGCAAACAAAAGCTGGAAGGCAATAGTTTATTGCCCCTAGACCTGCCCTGCAAAAATGCTACAGGGAGTCCTTCAGGTTAAAATAAAAGGTTGATTTATAAAAAGTACCCTAACCCATATGAAAATATGAATTTATCCAGTAAAGCTAAACACATAGACAAATATTCCTAAAACTATTTCAGTATTATTGGTTTGTAATTATTTTTATTTCCAAAAGATTTTTTAAAATAATGAGAAATGATAATCATAAATCTATGTAAACAGCCACATAAAAATAAGCAGGCAATTTGTGATATCAATAGATAGAGGAGGTGACACACCAAAAGATTATAGTTTTGTACACAATTTAAGTTGGTATACATTTAAGATGGATTTTCATAATTTTGGAATGTTGTATGCAACTTCTGTGGTAATGACAAAAAATATTTATAGAATATACACAAAAGGAAATGAGAAGAGAATAAAACTGTGTCACAATAAAAAACACACAAAAAAGTATATATGGAAAAGGTGAGAAAAATCAGCAAGACATACAGATGACAACTAATAATACAATATAAGTTTTTCTTTTCTGTTAGCAATTACTTTTAGTGTAAAATAAACTCTGAAATCAAAGGATCCCAATTGGAAAATTAAATTTTAAAAAAGAATCAAACTATACATTGTTCATAAGAGACTCACTTTAGATCCAAAAACTCATTTAGATTGAAAGGGAAAGAGAGGAAAAATACATGTCATGCAAATGGTACCCAAAAGACAGATGGGGTGCCTCTACTCACATCCAAACAAAAAGACTTCAGTCTAAAACTATTATAAAAGACACAAAGGTTGTCCTATGTAAAAAGATTATTTCACCAAGAAGATGTAACAATTATAAACACAAATGCACCGAACATCAAACCTATAAAATACAAGAGCCAACACTGACAGAATTAATGGGAGAAGTGAACAGCTCTGCAATAATCCTAGGAAATGTAAACATTCCACTTTCAATAATAAAGACTCTAAATGGTGAGTAGGTAGAAGGAGGATGGATGATGAGAAACCCCTTGGTGGGTACGTTCTATGTTATCTGGGTGATGGCTATCCAGAAGCCCTGACTTGACCACTATGTGATCTATGCATGTAATAAAGTTGCATTTGTATGTCATAATTTATGTAAAGAAAAAAATGAGTAGTACAACTAGACAGAATCAAGAAAAGAAAAACCTTGAACAACACTATAGGCCAATATGAACTAACAGACATAAAAACACAATACTTTACCCAGATGGAGCAAGACGGTTGAATAAAAGCCTACACTATACATTCCCTCAACAGTAACACCAGATTTTGACAACAACATACAAAAAAGCACCATCACAAGATCATAAAATACGGTATCTGGTTTTAACTTTAGATCGCTGAAAGAGGCACTGAAGAGGATTGGTAGAAGAAACAGTCTTGAATCACCAATGCCACACCTCCCCAACTTGCTGGCAGTGGCCTTGCAATACAGAAAGAAAGCCTGTGCATTTGTAGGAGTGAGAATTCAGCAACTGGGGGATATTACATAGAACTCTATGCTTCCCTGTTACAACAGAGAGCAAAGCCGTGTTGGGTTCAGCCAGTGCTCATAAATTTGAGCCAGTTCTAGCCAGAGGGGATTAGCCTATCCTAGCAATCAAAACTTGAGCTTCCCAGCAGGCCTTTCCGCCACAGGCCAACATGCTCTGGTGTCCTAGAAATATTTGAAAGACTGTCTAGGACACAAGTATTGCAATACATAGGCAACCCCTAGCGCTGGGTTGGTCTAAGAGCCAGTGGACTAGGGTGGCACATGAACTAAAGAGACATCAGATGGGGTGGCTAGGGGAGGGCTTCTGTTATTTGTCCCCCAAACTCAGCCAGCATAGCTGGCAGTAACAAAAGTGATTCTTCCATCTGGATGAGTAGAGGAGATTGAAGAGTACAGAAGACATCATCTTGCATCTTGAATACCAGCTCAGCCATAGTAGGTTAGGGCAGTGCAGAGTTGTGAGGCTCCCATTCCAGACCCTAGCTCATGGATGACATTTCTAGAAACCCCTTATGCCAAAAGAAAACCTGCTGCCTTTATGCCATCAACAGAAGGACCTAGTTTTGGCAAGATTCATCACCTGTTGAGTAAAGAACACTTAAGCCTTGAATAACCGACAGCAATACCCAGGTAGCACACCGTGGAACCTGGGTTCTGAGACATGCTGGCTTCAGGTATGACCTAACACATTCTCACCCATGGTGGCTATGGTAAAAGATTTTCTGTTTGAGAAAAGCAGAAGAAAAACTAAAGGGGATATTGTCTGGCACCTTAAGTATGACCTCAGCTACAATGAGGTAGAGAACCAACTTGGCTCATGGGTTCTCAAGTCCAGGCCTAGGCTCCTGGACAGCATTTATAGACCTGCTCAAGTCCAGATGGGAGCCCACTGCTCTGAAGGGTGAGTCCTATGGCTGGCAACATTCACAAAAAGCTGACTGAAGAGCCCTTAGGCTTTAAGTGAACATTGGCAGTCACCTAGCAGATACCTCCATGGGACAGTGGTGGTAGTGGACACAAGGAGAGAGTCAGCTGTCTATAGAAAAATATCAAAGAGTGGGATTGTGGTTTAAGTGCCAGCTTAGCCACAGTAGAATTGAACATCAGGTAAATCTCTAAGGTTGTTAAGTACAATTCCTGGTCCTCAGACAGTATCTCTGGATCCACCTGAACATGAAAAATACCTACTGTTATAGAACACCAGGCAGATTTAACTCAAAGAAGACTAACTCAAGAAATTTAATAATTAAACCCCCAAAAGTCAAACATCGAGAAAAAAATTTGTAGAAAGAGAAAAGAAACAAATAGCATACAATGGAGCTCCAATATGTCTGGTGCAGACTTTTCAGGGGAATCCTTATATGCCAGAAGAGATTAGCGTGACATATTTACATTGTTGAAGAAAAAATAAAAATACCAGTTTTTATCTAGAATAGTGTATCTAATGTAAATATTCAGCATGGGACAGATATTCCAGAGAGAAACCCTACTATCAACACACAAAAATAAAAAATAAATATTTAGGGGACTTCCACCAAGATGGCCAAAAGGGTGCTTCTCCAGAGTGCAGCTCCTAGTGAGTTAGAGACAGAACGAGAGTGATCTCTACGTTTCCAAATGAGGTACCAGGTTCATTTCAAAGGGGCTGGTTGAAGAGCAGGATTAACCAAAAAAAAGTGGCAAGAGTAGCCCAAAGAGGGTGAGCTGAGGCAAGGCAGGGCTCTGTGCCACCCGGAAAGTGCATCTGGTGCAGAGGATCAGTAGCTTCATTCCCTCGGTACTCTGATTCAGATACTGTGCTTCACCCCATGACTCCTGCAGCCCACAGTCCAGGAAAACTCTGCCTGGCTGAGAACCACTCCGAGTTGTGAACACAGACCCGGGTGACAGCCGCGGCCCACCTAGTGCCGTGAGTTGGCACAGACCTCGGAGGTGACTTTGACTAACACTGAGAAGGCTCGCAGGATGGAACTGCACGTAACACAGAAGGAGGGAGAGTTGAAAGGGGGGAGTCAAGTGATACGATGAGACAGGTCCCACCCCCACAAGATCAAGCAAGCAGAAGCCCCTCACAAGAGAGTTTAGCAGTTAACACATCAGTCTGAGCTCCATCCGGGACAAGCAGGCTCTGTGGAGGGAAAGATGCTAGCCATTGGGAAGGTGGGACTAATCTGATCTGTGTAAGCAGAAACTGGGGGAGGAATAAAGAGCAGCTGAGCTGAGACTAAGGCAGCCCAGCAGTGCCTCCACAGGCAGACAAGGGACAGACTGCCTCAAGCAGCACAATGACCACTGTGTGAAAAAAAAAAAAAGCCTCATACAGAAGTAATAACCCCCACTTTAACAGAAAGGATGTCCACTCAGAGATCCCATCAGATCACTAACTTCAAAGATCAAAGATAGGTAAATCTATGAAGATGGGAAGAAACCAGAGCAAAAAGGTTAAAATCATCAAAGTCCAGACCACTTCTCCTCCCCTGAGAGATCACAACTCCTCACCAGCAAGGAAACAAAACAGGACAGAGAATCAATTTGATGAACTGACAGAAACAGGTTTCAGAAGGTGGGTAATAACAAACTTCTCTGAGCTAAAAGATTATGATGTTCTAACCCAGTGCAAAGAAACTAAGAACTTTGAAAAAAGGTTAGATGAAATGCTAACTGGAATAATCAGCCTAGAGAAGAACATAAACATAGCACAAGATGGAGCTGAAAAACACAGCACAGGAACTTTACGAAGCATACACAAGTTTCAATAGCCAAATCGATCAAGCAGAAGAAAGGATATCAGAGATTGAAGATCAACTCAATGAAATAAAATGAGAAGGCAAGATTAGAGAATAAAGAGTGAAAAATGAACAAAGCCTCCAAGAAATATGGGATTATGTGAAAAGATATAATCTATGCTTGATCAGTGTACCTGAAGATGATGGGGAGAATGAATCCAAGCTGGGAAACACTCTACAGTATATTATCCAGGAGAACTTTCCCAACCCAGAAAGATAGGCCAACATTCAAATACAGGAAATACAGAGAACACCACAAAGATACTCCTTAGGAAGAGCAAACACAAGTCACATAATCATCAGATTAACCAGGGTTGAATGAAGGAAAATATGCTAAGGGCAGCCAGAGAGAACTCACAGCAGATTTCCCAGCAGAAACTCTACAAGCCAGAAGAGAGTGGGGGCTAATATTCAACACCCTTAAAGAAAAGAACTTTCAACCCAGAATTTCCTATCCATCCAAACTAGGCTTCATAAGTGAAGGAGAAATAAAACCCTTTACAGACAAGCAATTACTGAGAGATTTTGTCACCACCAGACCTGCCTTACAAGAGCTCCTGAAGGAAGCACTAAACATGGAAAGGAACAACCAGTACCGGCCACTGCAAAAACGAACCAAATGGTAAAGACCAACGACACAATGAAGAGGCTGCATTGACCAATGGGCAAAACAAACAACCAGTAACAAAACGGCAGGATCGGATTCACACATAACAATATTAACGTTAAATGTAAATGGCCTAAATGCCCCAATCAAAAGACACAGACTGGCAAATTCGATAAACAGACAAGCACCATCAGTGTGCTGTATTCAGGAGACCCATCTTACATGCAAAGACACACAGAGACTCAAAATAAAGGGATGGAAGAAGATCTACCAAGCAAATGGAGAGAGAGAGAGAGAAAAAAAAAAGCAGGTGTTGAAATCCTAGTCTCTGTTAAAATAGACTTTAAATAAAGAAAGATCGAAAGAGACAGAGGGGGCATTACTTAATGGTAAAAGGATCAATACAACAAGAAGAACTAACAATCCTAAATATATAGGCACTCAATACAGGGGTATCCAGATACATAAAGCAAGTTCTTAATGACCTACAAAGAGACTTAGACTCCCACACAATAATAGTGGGGGACTTTCACACTCCACTGTCAATATTAGACAGATCAGTGAGACAGAAAATCAACAAGGATATCCAGGACTTGAACACAGATCTGAACCAAGTGGACTTAAGAGACATCTACAGAACTCTCCACCCAATATCCACAGAATATACATTCTTCTCAGCACCACATCACACGTAATCTAAAATTGACCACATAATTAGAAGGAAATCACTCCTCAACAAATGTAAAACAATGGAAATAATAACAAACAGTCTCTCAGACCACAGTGCAATCAAACTAGAACTCAGGATTCAGAAACTAACTCAAAACCCCACAACTTCATGGAAACTGAATAACTGGCTCCTGACTGTCAACTGCTAAACAATGAAATGAAGGCAGACAGAAAGGTGTTCTTCAAAACCAATGAGAAAGAGGACACAATGTATCAGATTCTCTGGGACACATTCAAAGCAGTGTTTAGAAGGAAATTTATAGCAATAAATGCTCACATGAGAAGTGAGGAAAGATCTAAAATTGACACCCTATTGTCAAAATTGAAAGAGATAGAGGAACAAGATAAAGAAAAACTCGAAAGGTAGCAAAAACAAGAAATAACTAAGATCAGAGTAGAAATGAAGGAGATAGAGACACAAAAATCCCTTCAAAAATCAGTAAATCCAGGAGCTAGTTTTTTGAAAAGGTCAACAAAATAGGCCACTAACCAGATTAATAAAAAAGACGAAAATCAAATAGATGCAATAAAAAACGATAAAGGGAATTCACCACTGATTCCACAGAAATACAAACTACCATCAAAGATTACTATAAACAACTCTATGCACATAAACCAGTAAATCTGGAAGAAATGGATAAATTCCTGCACACTTGAACCCTCCCAAGACTAAACCAGGAAGAAGTTGAAACCCTAAATAAACTGATAACAAGGGCTGAAGTTGAGGCAGTGATTAATAGCCTACCAACCAAAAGAAGTCCAGGTCCAGAAGGGCTCACAGCCGAATTCTACCAGATGAACAAAGAGGAGCTAGTACCATTCCTTCTAAAACTTTTCCAAACAATACAAAAAGCAGGAATCCTCCCTAACTCATTTTATGAGACCAACATCATCGTGGTACCAAAACCAAGCAGAGACTCAACAAAAAAAGAAAACTTTAGGCCACTATCCATGATGAACATAGATGCAAAAATCTTTGATGAACTACTGCCAAACTGATTGCAACAGCACATCAAAAAGTATATCCATCACCATCAAGTAGGTTTCATCCCGGGGATGCAAGTCTGGTTAAACATATGCAAGCCTATAAACATAATCCATCACATAAACAGAACCAAAGACAAAAAACACATCACCATCTCCAAAGATGCAGAGAAGGTATTTGACAAAATTCAACAGTGCTTTATGCTAAAAACTCTCAATAAACCAGGTATCGATGTAATGTATCACAAAATAATAAAAGCTACTTCCATCAAACCCACAGCCAGTATCATACAGAATGAGCAGAAACTGGAAGCATTCCATTTAAAATCTGGCACTAGACAAGGTTGCCCTCTGTCACCACTCCTATTCAATATAGTATTGGAAGTTCTAGCCAGAGGAATCAGGTAAGAAAAAGAAATAAAGATTATTCAATTAGGAAAGGAGAAAGTAAATTGTCTCTATTTGCAGATGACATGATTGTATATTTAGAAGACCCTATCATCTCAGCCCAAAATTTTCTTAAATTGATAAGCAACTTCAGCAAAGTCTCAGGATATAAAATCAATGTGCAGAAATCACAAGCATTCCTATATACCAATAACAGACAGAGATCCAAATCAAGAGTGAGCTCCCATTCACAATTGCCACAAAGACCTAGGAATACAACTAACAAATGATGGAAAGGACCTCTTCAAGGAGAACTACAAACCGCTGCTCAAGAAAATAAGAGAGGACACAAACAGATGGAAAAACATTCCATGGTCATGGTTAGGAAGAATCATTATCATGAAAATGGCCATACTGCCTAAAATAATTTACAGATTCAATGCTATCCCCATCAAGCTACCTATGACCTTCTTCACAGAACTGGAAAAAACCACCTTAAACTTCATATGGAACCAAAAGAGAGCCCACATAACCAAGACAATCCTAAGCGAAAGGAACAAAGCTGGAGGCATCATGCTACCTGACTTCAAACTATACTACAAGGCTACAGTAATCAAAACAGCATGGTATTGGTACCAAAACAGAGATACAGACCAATGGAACAGAAACGAGACCTCTGAGGCAATGCCACACATCTACAACCATTTGATCTTTGACAAACCTGACAAAAACAGGAATGGGGAAATGATTCCCTGTTTAATAAACAGTGATGGGAAAACTGGCGAGCCATGTGCAGAAACTGGACTCCTCCCTGACACCTCACACTAAAATTAACTCCAGATGATTAAAGATTTAAACATAAGACCTAACACTAGTTCAATCATTGTGGAACACAGTGTGGCGATTCCTCAAGGACCTAGAAATGTAAATTCCATTTGACCCAGCAATCCCATTACTGGGTATATATCTAAAGGATGATAAATCATTCTACTATAAGGACACATGCACACGAATGTTCATTGCAGCACTGTTTACAATAGCAAAGACCTGGAACCAACTCAAATGTCCATCAATGATAGACTGGAGAGGGAAAATGTGGCACATATACACCATGGAATATTATGCAGCCATCAAAAATGATGAGATCGTGTCCTCTGTAGGGACAGGGATGAACCTGGAAACCATCATTCTCAGCAAACTGACACAAGAACAGAAAATCAAACACCACATGTTCTCACTCATAGGCGGGTGTTGAACAATGAGAACACATGGACACAGGGAGGGGAGCATCATACACTCGGGTCTGTTGGGGGGAAATAGGGGAGGGAGAGCGGGGAGTGGGAGTTGAGGACAGACAGCATGGGGAGAAATGCCAGATATAGGTGAAGGAGAGGAAGGCAGCAAATCACACTGTCATGTGTGTACCTATGCAACAATCTTGCATGTTCTTTACATGTACCCCAAAACCTAAAATGCAATAAAAAAAGGATATTCATAGTTTTTAAATAATAAATAAATAAAAGACCTAACACCATAAAAATCCTAGAAGAAAACGTAGGCAATACCATTCAGGACATAGGCATAGGAAAGGACTTTAGGACTAAAACACCAAAAGCAACGGTGTTAAAAGCCAAAATAGACAAATAGGATCTAATTAAACTTAAGAGTTTCTGCACAGTAAAAGAAATACCTCTGAAATCAAGACAGTATCCCCAGTCCAGGGCTTATAGAAAAATTTCCATCTCCCTGGGATGAAGCACCTGGGGGAAGGGGTGGCTGTGGTCACAGCTTCAGCAGACTTAAACATTCCTGCTTGCCAGGTCTGGAGAGAGAAGTGGATCTCCCAGCACAGCACTTGAGCTCTGCTAAGGGACACACTGCCTTTTCAAGTGGGTCCCTGACCACTGTGCCTGCTGACTGGGAGACACTTCCCAGCTGGAGTCGACTGACACATTATAAAGGAGAGCTCTGGCTGGCATCTGGTGGGTGATCCTCTGGGGCAAAGCTCCTAGAGGAATGAGAAGGCAGCAATCTGCGGTGTTCTGCAGCCTCTGCTTTTGATACTCAGGCAAACAGGGAGTGGACCTACAGCAGACCTGCAGAAGGGGGCATGACTGTTAGAAGGAAAGCTAACAAACAGAAAGCAAGAACATCAACATCAACAAAAAGGATGCCCATGCAAAACACCCATCTGAAGATCATTAACATCAAAGATCAAAGGTAAATAAATCCATGAAGAAGAGGAAAAAACAGCTCAAAATGCTCAAAATTGCAAAAACCAGAATGCGTCTTCTTCAAAGGATCACAGTACCTTGCCAGCAAGGAAACAAAACAGAATGGAGAATGAGTTTGACATAGCAACAAAAATAGGCTCCAGAAGGTGGGTAATAACAAACTTCTCTGAGCTAAAAAAGCATGTTCTAAGAAGTGCAAGGGGTTGAGGAACTCTCTCCCCTAGCCTAGGAAAGTCATTCCTTGGCTTGTCAAATACAAGGAAGCTAAGGACCTTGATAAAAGTTTGCAGAAACTCCTAACTAAAATAACCAGTTGAGAGAAGAACATAAATCACCTGATGGAGCTGCCAAACACAGCATGAGAACCTCATGAAGCATGCACAAGTTTCAATACCCAAATCAAGCAAGCAGAAGAAAGGATATCAGAGATTGAAGATCGACTTAATGAAATAAACTGTGAAGATAAGATTAGAGAAAAAAGAATAAAAAGGAATGAACAAAGCCTCCGAGAAATATGGTACTATGTGAAAACACCAAACCATGATTGATTGGTGTGCCAATCAAAGTTGGAAAATACACTTCAGAATATTATCCAGGAGAAATTCCCCAACCTAGCAAGACAGGTCAACATTCAAATTCAGAAAAATACAGAGAACACCACTAAGATACTCCTTGAAAAGTGAAACCCCGAGACACATAATTGTCAGATTCACCATGTTGAAAGAAACAAACAAAAAAAATGTTAAAGGCAGCCAGAGAGCAAGGTCGAGTTACCTACAAAGGGAAGCCCATCATTCTAACAGTGGATCTCTCTGCAGAAACCCTACAAGCCAGAACACAGTGGGGGCCAATATGCAGCACTCTTAAATAAAAGAATTTTTAACTCAGAATTTAATATCCAGCCAAGCTAAGCTTCGTAAGGGAAGGAGAAATAAAATCCTTTACAGACAAGGAAATGTTGAGGAATTGTGTCACCACCAGGCCTGCCTTACAAGAGCTTCTGAGGGAAGCACTAAATATGGAAAGGAAAAACCAGTACCAGCTACTGCAGAAACATACCACAATATAAAGACCAATGACACTACGAAGAAACTGTTTCAACTAATGTACAAAATCACCAGCTAGCATCAGGATGACAGGATCAAATTCACACATAACAATATTAACTTTATATGTAAATGGGTTAAATGGCCCAATTAAAAGACACAGACTGGCATATTGGATAAAGAGTTAAGACTGATAGGTGTGCAGTATTCAAGAGACTCATCTCACGTGCAAAGACACATATAGGCTCAAAATAAAGGGATAGAGGATAAATACCACGCAAAGGAAAAACAAAAACAAAAAAAGCAAGAATTGCAATTCTAGTCTCTGATAAAACAGACTTTAACCCAAAAAAGATAAAATAAGACAAATAAGGGAATTACATAATGTTAAAGGGATAAATGCAACAAGAAGTGCTAAGAATCCTAAATATATATGCACCCAATACAGGAGCACCCAGATTCATAAAGTAAGTTCTTAGAGACCTACAAAGAGACTTAGACTCCTACACAATAATAATGGGAGACTTCAACACTCCACTGTCATTATTAGACAGATCAGTGAGAAAGAAAATTAACAAGATATTCAGGACTTGAACTCAGCTCTGGACCAAGTGAACGCTATAGACATCTACAGAATTCTCCACCCTAAATCAACAGAATATCCATTCTTCTCAGCACCACATCACACTTATTCTAAAATTGACCACATAATTGGAGGTAAAAAACATCTCAGCAAATACGAAACAACGGAAATCATAATAAACAGCCTCTCAGACCACAGTTCAATCAAATTAGAACTAAGGAATGAGAAACTCACTCAAAACCACCCAACTACATGGTAACTGAACAACCTGCTCTGAATGACTACTGGGTAAATAAAAAAATTAAGGCAGAAATAAATAAGTTCTTTGAAACCATTGAGAATGAAGACACAAAGTACCAGAATCTCTGGGACACAGTAAAGCAGTGTTTAGAGGAAAATTTATAGGACTAAACCCCCGCAGAAGAAAGTAGGAAAAATCTAAAATCGACACCTTAACATCACAATTAAAAGAACTAGAGAAGCAAGAACAAACAAATTCTAAAGCTAGCAGAATATAAGAAATAACTAAGGACAGAGCAGAACTGAAGGAGTTAGAGGAAAACCCTTCAAATAATTAATGAATCCAGGAGTTTTTAAAAAAAGATTAACAAAATAGATAAACTGCCAGCTAGACTAATAAAGGAAAAAAAGAAGAGTCAAAACACACAATAAAAAATGCTAAAGGAATATCACCACTGATCTCACAAAAACTACCATCAGGGAATACTATAAACACCTCTATGCAAATCAACTAGAAAGTCTAGAAGAAAGAGATGAATTCCTGGACACATACACCATCCCAAGACTAAACCAGAGCAAAGAAAAATCCGCGAATAAACCAAAACAAGGTCTGAAGTTGAGGCAGTAGTTAATAGTCTACCAACCAATAAAAGTGCAGGACCAAATGAATTCACAGCTAAATTCTACAAGAGGTACAAGAGGAGCTCTTTACATTTCTTCTGAAGCTATTCCAATCAACAAACAGAAAAAGGAGGAATCCCCCCTAATTCATTTTGTGAGATCAGCATTATCTTGATACCAAAACCTGGCAAAGACACACAAAAAACAAAATTTCAGGTCAATATCCCTGATGAACATCAATGCGAAAATCCTCAACAAAACACTGGCAGTCCTAATCCAGCAGCACATCAAAAAGCTTATCCACCACAATCAACTTGGTTTCATCCCTGGGGTGCACGGCTGGTTTAATATATGCAAATCAATAAAAGTAATTCATCACATAAACTTAACCGATGACAAAAACCACATGATTATCTGAATAGATGCAGAAAAGGCCTTCAATAAAATTCAACACCCTTTTATGCTATAAACACTCAATAAATTAGGTATTGATGAAACATATCTCAAAATAATAAGAGCTATTTATGACAGACCCGTAGCCAATATCATACTTAATGAGCAAAACCATTCCCTTTGAAAACTGGCACAAGACAAGGATGCCATCTCTTTCCACTATTATTCTACATAGTATTGAAAGTTTTGGCCAGAGCAATCAGGCAGGAGAAAGCAATAAAGGGCATTCAAATAGGAATAGAGGAAATCATCTTGTGTCTGTTTGCAGATGACATGATTATTTAGAAAACCCTATTGTCTCAGCCCCAAAACTCCTTAAGCTGATAAGCAACTTCAACAAACTCTCAGAATAAAAAATCAATGTGTAAAAAATCACAAGCATTCCTTTACACCCATAATAGACAGAGAGTCAACTCATGAGTGAACTCCATTCACAATGGCAACAAAGAGAATAAAACACCTAGGAATACAACTTACTAGGGATGTAAAGGACCTCTTCAGAGAGAACCACAAACCACTGTTCCAGGAAATAACAGAAGACAAAAACAAATGGAAAAACATTACATGTTCATGGATGGAAAGAATCAATATCATAAAAATGACCATATTGCCCAAAGTAAAATAGATTTAATGCTATTTCCACCAAGCTACCATTGACTGTATTCACAGAATTAGAAGAAAAACTACTTTCAATTTTTTATAAAACTGAAAAAGAGCCCGTATAGCCAAGACAATCCCAAGCAAAAAGAACAAAGCTGGAGACATCATGCTACCTGACTTCAAACTATACTACAAGGTTAAAGTAACAAAACAGCATGGTACTGTTACCAAAATGACATATAAACCACTGCAACAGAACAGAGACCTCAGAAATAACACCACACATCTACCACCATCTGATCTTTGACAGACCTGATAAAAACAAGCAATGGTGAAAGGATTCCCTACTTATAAATGATGTTGGGAGAACTGGCTAGCCATATGGAAAAAACTGAAACTGGACCCCGTCCTTACACCTTATACAAAAATTAACATAAAATGGATTAAAGACTTAAATGTAAAACCTAAAACCATAAAAACACTAGAAGAAAACCTAGGCAATACCATTCAGGACATAGGCATGAGCAAAGACTTCATGACTAAAACACCAAAAACAATTCCAATAGAAAACAATTCCAAAATTGACAAACGGTCTCTAAACTAAAGAGCTTCTGCACAGCAAAATAAATTATCATCAGAGTGAACATGCAACCTACAGAATGGGAGAAAATTTTTGCAATCTACCCATCTGACAAAAGGTTAATATTCAGAATCTTCAAAGAACTTAAACAAATTTACAATTAAAAAAAAACAAAACAATCCCATCAAAAGGTAGACAAACGATACAAACAGAAACTTCTCAAAAGAAGACATTTATGTGGCCAGAAAACGTATGAATCATCCCTGGTAATTAGAGAAATGTAAATCAAAACCATGAGATACCATCTCATGCCAGTTAGAATGGCAATCATTAAAAAGTCAGGAAACAACAAATGCTGGAGAGGATGTGTAGAAATAGGAAAGCTTTTACACTGTTGGTGGGAGTACAAATTAGTTCAACCATTGTGGAAGACAGTATGGCAGTTTTTTAAGGATTTAGAACCAGAAAAACCACTTGATGTGGCAATCCCATTACTGGGTATACACACAAAGGATTATAAATCATTCTACTATAAAGACTCATGCATATGTATGTTTTTTGCAGAACTATTTACAATAGCAAAGGCTTGGAACCAACCCAAATGCCCATCAATTGGCAGACCAGGTAAAGAAAATGTGGCACATAATACACCATGGAATACAATGCAGCCCTAAACACAAATGAGTTTATGTGTTTTTGAGGAACATGAATGAAGTTGGAAATCATCATTCTCAGAAAACTAACACAGAAACAGAAAACCAAACACCACATGTTCTCACTCATAAATGGAAGTTGAACAATGAGAACACTTGGAAACAGGGAGGGGAAGATCACACACTGGGGCCTGTTAGTGAGTGAGGCCCAAGGGGAGGGGCATGCATTAGGAGAAATAACTAATACATGCAAGGCTTAAAGCCTAGATGACCAGTTGATGTGTGCAGCAAACCACCGTAGCACATGTATACCTATGTAACAAACCTGCACATTCTGCATATGTATCCCAGAACTGAAGGTATAATTTTCAAAAAGAGAAAAAAATTACTAATAATACTAGACAAACACAAAAACTACTTCAACAAAAGAAAAAATGTTTATTTAAAAACCCACAGCTAACACTATACACAGTGGTAAAAAATAAGCCTTGTCCTGACCAACAAGGTGAAACCCATTACTAGTAAACATATAAAAATTAGGCAAGTGTAGTGGCAGGCCCCTGTAGTCCCAACTACTCGGGAGGCTGAGAGAATATAATTGCTTGAAACCAGGAGGGAGAAGTTGCAGTGACCAGAGATCACACCACTGCACTACAGCCTGATCAACCAAGTGTGACTCTCTCTCAAAAATAATAAATGAATGAATGAAGGAATAAATAAATGTCTTTTCTATGAGATTAAGAACAAGGTAAGAAAGTCTACATTCATTGCTTCTATTGAACATAGCACTGAGGTCAAAGCCAGATACATTAATCATGAGAACAAAATAAAATCCAAGCATATTGAAACGGAAGTTTTACAAGATACATCACAACCATCAGGGAAACATGAATCATAAACACAATGAGACATCATCTTATCTCACTTAGTATAATTTTTTAAAAAAGTACAAATGCTGGTATAGATGTGAATAAAGAGAAACACTTACACACTGTTGGTGGAAATTTCAATTAGTACAGCCATTAGGAAAAGACGTATAAGGTATCCCCAAAAATAACAATAGAACTACCAAATGATTCAGCAATTCCAATGCTGGGTATATATTCCCCAAACTGTAATCAGTATATTGAAGAGACATCTCCACTTCCATATCTAGTAGTATTTACAATTGCTAAGACATAAAATCAAGCTAAGTGTTTATTAGTGGATAAATGAATTTACAAATGTGGCACATATACACAATGAAATACTATCCAGTCATAAAAATGATAAGATTCTGTCTTTTGCAGCAACATGTATGAACCTGAATGTCATTGTGTTAAGTGAAATAAGCCAGGTATCTAAAGATAACACTACTTGTGTTCACTAATATATGGAGTTTAAAAAGTTGATCTCACAGAAGTATGAGTGGAATGGTGGTTACTAAAAGCTAGAGAGAGCAAGAGAAGAGGGAACAAGAAGAGACTGGTTGATGAGCACAAAGTTACAGTTAGGTAGCAGGAATCTATTCCAGGGCACAGTAGGGTGACTATGGTTAAAATTTTTGTATTATATATTTTAAAACAGCTAGAAGGGAGAATTCTGAATGTTCTCATCACAAATTAATAAATGTATGCGATGATGAATATAAGTCCTGTAATTTGATTATACACAGTAAAACTGTAGCCCATCTATATGGACAACTATGGAGTCTATTAAAAACAAAATTTAAAAAATGAGGTCCTCAGCTAAACTTCTGCCATCTAATTTTAAAGAAAGACATACAAGTACAGATAATTACAACCTGCCAGAGGAGAAGCCCATAAGAGGAAAACTTCAGTAACAATCACTACTAGGGTAGGAAACCTACACTGTAATTGAGGACTCGTTGAAGCCTGAGAGTGGACAAGTTTAAGAGTTAACTCCAGGGGCGCCAGCCGTAGGTCCTCCTTTTCATTTTTGAGAGTTTTATCTTCAGAAGCCTTACCAGATTCTCACATATAGGTAGAAAAATCTCATCATGTTTCTGGCACAGGGAAGGGAAATGTACACATTTTGAAAGTCACTCAGTGTACTCCGTTCTTACCAAGCTCTGCCATCAGTAAAACTGTTTTAGCAGAGTTACACATACTGGGGTTTTGTCAGAGGTTAACTAAGCTGAGGTAAAGGAAATACTGATCTTCAGTCTCCTCTAGTATTCAATATGTGAAAAGGGAAATATTCAACTGTGGACCACAGGAGCCCTCCATGTGAGGGAAGGCACATAAGCAATTCCCATCTCTTCTAGTCTTTCTGTTAAACCTAAGGGGACGGGAAATAGGAAGCATTTTTAAGATAACAGCACGGAGACATAAACTCACTGAAAACTCACAGTAATTGGAATAAAGAAATCCTTCTGTTCTCAATAAATACACCTGGATAAAGTAATGGAGGGGTGGGGATGAGAAGCAATCTACGTTTGCCCCCCATATCTGCTCTTCTGACTACAGATGTATCCTCTGGAAAACTTTGTCTGTGTAGATCTTATACAAGTAACAGTTTGCTGATTTCCACAAAGAGAAGAGACCACAGAGTGACACATCTGAAGAACACTGTGAATCACTGGAACAGCAAGGACACATTCAGAAACTTGACTTTGTATTTTGCTCATTTTGAAGGTTGGATTATTGGGAGACATGTATTGTTTACAAGTACTGAGAACATGGAATCCTCTGGGTCAAAGTAGATGAGCTGACATATGAAAAAGTTTGGAGCCCTGCTGTTCCTATTGTGTTTTCCAAAATTAGATAATTTCCTTTTTCCCTTTGGTGACATTCTTTTCCATAAGTTCCAAGTCTAGGTCTTGTCCTCCTTCTTCAGTTGACATAAAAATTATATCCCTGGAGAAAGATGAGCTGATGACATTCTGTTCTTCTAGTGATATATAGTGAGAACCATCCTTCATATGCGGACTCACTCTAGGACTTTTCTGTATAAATGGCTATCTGTCAGCGTTATTAACAGTGAAAGAGCAAGACACAGGTGAGTAATAGAATGAGGCAGGATGTTTTCATTGAACAGCTGAAGAGTTGTCTTCTCATAATTCACATTCCCATGAATAATAATTAAGTATATTAGATATATCCAAAAAAAGAAGATTAGTTTTATGACTCTTATGAGGGCATAAATGTATTAAGCTTAAAAGAATCTTGATAATTTTGAAGTATTGTATTTGAGTGGCAATTGTATTGTATTTTTCTTAGTTTAACTTACTATGTTGTTAGGTTAAATTTCATATTTCATAACAAGTCATCTGAACTAATTCTGAAGAGGTTATTGATTCTTCCTTGTTCTTTTAAATTTAAAAACACCTTAGTATATTTATATTTATAACCATTTGAAATTAAGATATCATAAAACCTGAGATTACTTTTCAACATTTTACATTACTTAATTTTTAGCAAATGACCATGAAATTTATTTTGTTCTATTATGTTACATGAATGCTAATATAGAGACTTTTCTGGTTGTTACACTCTGTCTGGAAATGTTCATTTTGTCACTTATTATATTTTTGTATAGTTAATATCTATATCACAGGTATAGAAGCTTGTAATATTAAGCATAATTGCACCTACTTCAATTCACTTTTTATATTTAATATTTTATTAATATGCTAAATTAGACTAAAATGTTAAGAGCTACATTTTGCAGTATAAAATATTTGTGAATATTTTATTTAAAAAATTATATAAATTTTGTATCCATACACTTCTGAAAGTTTCAAATCTGCAATGTGCTTATTGATACTTATATTCACAATATGATAAGCATATTTCTTTTTTTCCATCAAAATTGACAAGTCAGCAATGTCTGATTTCAGTAGGGATGGTGCCCTCCCATTGTGTTTCCTGAAAGGAAGGCCCACAGAATGGAGTAAGTGTAACTCCAAACAGAAAGAAAAAAATGATGATTGCCCATTTGTAATTAATGAAAGCATAAAACCATCAAGAAAATTTTACAGTACAAAATA